>NW_010294867.1:16305-32795 GCF_000700745.2 Antrostomus carolinensis
TTGGGTCTGTTGAGCCTGGAGAAGAGAAGGCTCCGGGGAGACCTTCTAGTGGCCTCCCAGTACCTGAAGGGGCTCCAGGAAGGAAGGGGACAGACTTTTTAGCAGGGCCTGTAGTGACAGGACAAGGGGAAGTGGTTTTAAACTAAAAGAGGGGAGATTCAGACTGGATGTAAGGAAGAAATTTTTTACACTGTGGGTGGTGAGACACTGGCCCAGGTTGCCCAGAGAGGTGGTAGAAGCTCCATCGCTGGAAACATTCAAGCTCAGGTTGGACGGGGCTGTGAGCAACCTGATCTGGTTGAAGATGTCCCTGCTCACTGCAGGGGTTACTCGCTGGCTTTGAAAGGTCCCTTTCAACTCAAACTCTCTGTGATTCATATTTGAGCCTAATGGAGTGATGCCTGAAACTGTCTGATCTTTGACTTCATGCTTAATGAACATGTATTTCTGAACTTTAGGATTCAGTCCAAACTGCTGTTGTCCCCCTCTAGTGTCCAGTCTGTGATGACCCTTGATGGCTGTTGTGCTTGTTGTGAGCCCTCAACAAGGTGATGTGTAGGGATCACCCTGGAAGTATCTGTTCTCTTGGCCACCTTGTTGCTGTCCACTAAGCCAGACTGTCTTCTCATTCTTGCAGGTGATCTAATCCAGACACGCTGCTGTGATTTTGCTGCAGACTCTGGAGTTCAGCAGAGGGCAGGTCCAAGAAATAGTGTAGGACTTATTCTTGAATTGACACAATATACCAGAACCACAGCAGGAGAGATCACAGCCATTGCAAGAGGGTTTTGTCAGATCTATTGTGGCTGGTGGGTCTGTTTAAGACCTTCTTGTGAGCGTTGTGTTGCGGGCAGGTAGCAGTTGGCTCCAATGTGTCCATCACCAGAGTTGAGATGGGATTGTGTCTTATTTCTTGCTGTGGCAAAGGCAGGAAGTGATGGATTTGGGATATGGGGTAAGGAGTTAACCCATCCAAACACATAGGACCCGTGGGCTCCATATGCCAACGCTTCATATGCAGCAGTCTCATGTCTGATAGATTTGTTTGCCTCTTCCTTTGCAGAGCCTTGGCCTGGTGGACAAGAACAACAACCCCCTCAGCCATGCTATGTACAACATGACTTCACTCCGGGAGCTGGGTGAGAACCAGAGGAAACCCTGCCACATCAAAGTCCCCGAGGCGACCCTGCGCAAGATTGAGAACTATCTGAATCACGTAAGGCTTGTTCAGCTGTCCAAGAACCACCTTTGGCTGATCCCATTTCACTTCAGAAATTGCACCTGGGTTGAGAGCTTCATCTCAAAACATCAAGGGAATCCAGGGCTTGATAGTTTGGCGCAAAAACTGATCAGTCTCTGCTGACCTTTGGGGTAGGGAGCCCCTTCATGTGCAGTGGACCTTCTCTAGATGCATCCCTGACATTTTTGTGCAGTATTTGGCTTTTGGGATGTTACCGAGTGCAGTTTTGGGTTCTTTACAGCCTCCTTTGTAGGCTCAGGGATGCTGCCTCGTGCAGGCCTTGGCTCCATTAAACTCTGGTTGTGCCTCGTAGCTTTACGAGGCCCAGATGCCGGTACTTGCGTGTTTCCCTTGGCAGTGTCTCTGACAATATTGTACATTAGTGGTGCGTGCAGGTCCCCAGGCACCTGGTGGTGCTTTCACCCAGGAGATCCCTCTTCCTGGTGGAGCAGTGGTGAACAGACACCCATGGGAGCCAAAGCAGTGCCGAGACAGGGTTCCTTAGGAGCATTCACTGTCAAAGCAGGAGTTAGCGCTGAGGTAAGACGAGGTTGAGCTCAGGTACAAATGTGTGTAGCTTATTGAAGTAATTGCAAATAATGTCTTTATTTATCTCTTTTATTTGTTTTATTTTAAATCATTGCAGTCTCTAGCCATGGTTTTCATCTCCATGGGGCTCGTTAGCTCTTGTGTTTCTTCACTGATGTACACAACTTAGAATCATAGAATCATAGAATGGTTGGGGTTGGAAGGAACCTTAAAGATCATCCAGTCCCAACCCCCCTGCCATCAGCAGGGACACCTTCCACTAGACCAGGTTGCTCAAAGCCTCATCCAACCTGGCCTTCAACACTTCCAGGGAGGAGCAGCCACAACTTCCTTGGGCAACCTGTTCCAGTGTCTGACCACCCTCACAGTGAAGAACTTCTTCCTAATATCTAATCTAAACCTCCCCTCTTTCAGTTTAAATAATGCCTTTCTTTAGTTATCTCTTGTTTGTTTTATTTTAAATCATTGCAGTCTCTAGCCATGATTTCCATCTCCGTGGGGCTCGTGAGCTCTTTTGTTTCTTCACTGATGTTCACAACTTGAAACAGCTTAGTAGCTGTGATTTTTTAAAAATTATTTTTATTTTTTTTTTCCTCCACTGCTGGACAGCTTATTACCTCATCTAGATCTTGGGAAAATGCTAAAGAAACCAGCAACTGTATCAAGTTAAGAAGCTCACAGTAGATGCATCTTCTCAGAAGGATATATTAATGGATATATTAATGGATATATCAATGGATATATTAATGTTTCTGTAATATTTCCAGCCACCCTTTCACAGAATCACAGAATTAATGTTAGGGATTGGAAGGGACCTCGAAAAATCATCCAGTCCAATTTCTTTCTAGTCCTCCTTGAAACTTTTTTTTCCAAACCAACTGAAGTTTATTTCTGAGAGTAGAAGTTCATGCAACGTGCTGTCAAAAGGTGTGCAGTACTCTTGGGCCTGAACAGTAAAGATCTCGGGAGATCTTTACAGTGTCTTACAGATACTATAAAGTAAACGAAGCAGTAGTGAATGTCCTACAAAGCCAAGACTGTTCCTAAGACAGCAGCTGCTTCTGAATGATGTGCTGGAAGTGGCTGAACTAAGGGCTAGAAAATGTTAGAAAAACAGCAGCATCTTGAAGGAGCTTGGTCTGCCTCCCCTGCTTTGTCAGGAGTTGTCACACCGTGTGTGGAAGGCTTGGCTTGGAGCCTGTCAATCCAAAAGTACTGATTTGTACCTCGACTTTTAATCCATGAACATCTGTGCCAGTGCTTTTATTTGTGTTCTAGACAATTCCTGACCTATTGTTGCTCCTTTTAGTTCTTCCTGCGGGATGTGGGACTTCTGTTTTTTCTTTTGCCAAGATGGAATATTTCTGGCTTAGCTGAACGCTTACATTTTGTGCCAGTTATGTGTCTGGGCTTCCTGAGGGAGAGAAGGGTGGTGGTGTAACTTGATAGTTTCCAAAAGTTGTCTTTGAGGGGCCCTCACATCACTTGCGTGCAGTGTAGCCACCGACTTGGAGATCTTCAGTTACTGTTTTGTGCCTCTCAGTTCAGGCATCAGCACTAATACCTCTCTTAAAATAGGAGACGCGGTGAGGGAAACACAGGGACCTGCCCAACTTCATTCTCACTTTAAATAACCTCAATTCAGGATTCAAGTGGCTGAATTACCTAAAATCTGAAGAGACTTTGGTCACTGCAAAGCCAGTCTGGTTGAGTCTGTCCCAGACACTTGTTTCTTTCTGTCCTTCTCAGGACTGGTACTAATCTTTTTGTCCCTGCCAACTTTCTCCATCTCTCCCAGTATCCAGTGGACATCAGGGAATCCAGGCCCCGGATTGCTGATGACATGATGAACCTGAGCAAAGAATCCGGTGCGATCAGCGATGCAATCACAGGGAAAACTTACATACCCATGTTGGAAGCAGAGGAAGTGCGCCTTAGCCAGAATCTCTTGGCCCTCTGGAAAAGGAGAGGATCCTCATGGCAGGAGAGCCACCCGCTGCCAGTAGATCCTCACAAGGACACCATCCTCTCAGCCATTGAGCAGAACCCTGTAGTGGTAATAGCAGGAGACACAGGCTGTGGGAAAACCACAAGGATCCCTCAGCTCCTGCTGGAACACTACATCCTGGAGGGACGTGGCGCCCGTTGCAACGTAGTGATCACCCAGCCAAGGAGGATCAGCGCCATCTCAGTCGCCCAACGTGTGGCACAGGAGTTGGGTCCCAACATGAGGAAGAATGTGGGTTACCAAGTGCGACTGGAGAGCAAGCCACCTGCCAGAGGAGGAGCCCTGCTCTTCTGCACCGTGGGCATCCTGCTGCGGAAGCTACAGGGGAACCCCAGCCTGGAGGGTGTCAGCCACGTCGTGGTCGATGAGGTCCACGAGCGAGACGTCAACACTGATTTCCTGCTCATCCTGCTGAGCTCAACCCTGACCTACGCCTGGTTTTGATGAGTGCCACAGGAGACAATCAGCGTTTCTCACATTACTTTGGGGATTGCCCTGTGGTCAAGGTGCCGGGTTTCATGTACCCAGTGAAGGAGTACTATCTGGAGGAGATCTTGGCCAAACTGGGCCGGTACCGACACCGGCATTACGAGATCAAGGTGGGTATGCAGTGTGGTAGTTATGCTGTTTCCTTTGGATGAGGTGCTGAGTTCTGGCGTATCAACAGGGGAGAGTTTGGGGCTGGAACTGCTCCCTCTTCCTGTGGCTGCTGCACAGTGTTGGCTTATCTACGTCAACCCTTGTGAGGTAAAGTCAGCCTTGTAGAATCCCAGAGTATCTTGATTCAATTATGGATAAAGATGACTTCAGATTTAAGTCTTAAGTTTATCTTTTGTCCCTCTTTAATGTGAAGTTTGTTTATGTTTGAGTAAGCTAACAGCTCATTGTACTTGTGTCTGTATATACATAGATGCAGACTTGAACGTGAGCCTGGTCCAGGACTGGGATGGTCACAGCTTACAGCAGTTTGTTACCCAAGTCCTGTGTGACTGGATTCCCTGACTGTTGCTTTTTACAACTAGTCTTACTATTCCTCTGGAAAATCCCCTCCAGACGTGTACTCTTTGCTGTGGGTAATCTTACTTCAGTTGTGGGTCATGGACTCATAGAATCATTGAGTTTGGCTAGAACCTCTAGACATTTTCTAGTCCAACCTGCTGGACCAGAAGCTGTCAGCCCATTTCTCCAGCCTGTAGAATTCCTTCCCTTTGGCTGAGCAACTGTCTGGTGGATCAACCACTTCTCCCAGTTTTATATCATCAGCAAACTTGCTGAGGGTGTCCCATTGCCTTCGGGGCAATCTTCCTGTTTCTGTTGTGGCTGGGATTTTTTACCTGCACTTTTTAAGCTGATAGGTATGTTCCAAATTACTGAGAGATACAACAGTTGCTGCTCTCTGCCTGTTGGATTTGAAGTCCCAGGTGCATATGGCACAGTTTTGTCCCCAAAAATGCGATGTTAATTTTTGTTACTTGTTAGAAGCTGTTCAGTAGAGGGACACAAGGCTCAATTAGCTTCCAGATCTGGAGAATGGGAAAGGGACTGTATATTCTCACTGCACAGCAGAGGAAACTGGCAGCAGTTGTGACTAGAACAGGTTCCAGATGGAGCCAAAACCAGGCTCCTGAGATTCCTGGCTCCTAGTCCTGGTCAGGCCATCCAAGTACAGGCGTTTGCTCCCTCCAGAAGATGCTCTGGGAGCCTGTGTGCCTTTCTGCTAGATTGCTGCTCATTTACCTGCGTGTGTCCTGTTTTCTCCAGCAATCAGATGATGAATGTGTCCTTGATCTTGATCTGATCACTGACCTCGTACTCCAGATTGATGCCCACGGAGAACCAGGTAGGTTCTGCCTTGCCCTCTTACTCTTCTTTTGCTAGGAGTGGAAAAAAGTGAACCCTGCAGAGCCCAGACCCTTTGCAGAGAAAACATGATGCTGAGCTGACTTCTGCAAGGCCACCTTGAATTCCTGTTGAACTGAGTGGTCTGGAGCTTAGAGTCATAGAATCATAGAGGTTGGAAGAGCTAATTCTGAGTCTTTGGCAAAGACAACATCTGAGTTCTCAGTGTCCAGAGATACAGCCCTTCCTCAGGGGGTGAAGGACAAGACTTGTCTGTGCTCCAGCATTTGCAGCCTTGTGCTGCACAATTTAGTTGACCCATCTCTGTTAAATATCTCTGCCTGGGAGGTGATGTTTTTGTGAAGAATGCAGGATTCTCAGGTGACTTCTAAGAGTTTTAAGTGTTTCAAAGCTAGTAGAAGATATTCACTGTCAAACTACAGGTAGCTTGGTTTCTTTCCAGCTTTAAAACCTTGTCCTGATGAAATCTAGATGAACATTCCCCTGGGTCTCACTTCCCCTAAGGGCTGTATCTGCCATTTGTTACGATAAGTATGATGCAGGTTTCCTTGGAATCAGCTGGCAGGGACATCACAGATCCAGGCCCTGCTTTTCTTAGGGCTTCTTTGGCTACAGGTTGCTGTGGACTTGGGACAATAACGAGTGTCCCTTCCTTGCAGCAGAAGCAGTTTCTGTGTCTCCACTTGGGGAAAAGTCCTTGGATTTCTAGGTCGCTTGTTCTTAACTCTTGGTCTTTTTTCAGGTGGGATCCTCTGCTTCCTCCCTGGTTGGCAGGAGATCAAAGGAGTGCAGCAGCGCTTGCTAGAGATGCTGGGATCTCAGAACAGCCGGTACCTCGTCTTACCAGGTGAGATGGCAGCTCTCCTCAACCTTCAGGAGAATGGATCAGCCATTGACTTGATGAGCCCCTTCAGCTGTTGTACTCTGACCCAGAGCGAGCTTCCACACTCTGATCTGCGTTCCTGTTGTGTAATTGTGCATGTTAAGCACGAATAACTCCTCCTAGCAGAGGCCACCCAAACCTGTATGTGATCAAAGAAACTGGCTCCTTGTTTGCCTCCAGCAGTTTGGAATTAGGCGAGGAGGGATCTGCTCAATTCTGCATGGCTGTAGCTGCATGCTGAGGCTGCACAGAAATAATCTTCAAGACCCGTTTTGTGGGATGGAGGTGTGCTCTAGCTCAGCTTTGATTAGTGAATTTAACATTCTCTATCCCAGGAGGGAGATTTATAACAAAAGCCAGTATTATTCTGGGAGGCTGTAAGATTTTGGGGGGGGTTTTTTGTTTGTTTTTTAATGGTCCTCCCTATTAAACTTTAAATAAGGCCAGCCAGGAGCACGCTTTCGAGCAGCTGAGTTGCTAATAAATGCAGGTGTTCTTTTGTGAAATCTGCATGTTCTTGTGCTTCCCTGCTGTTCTGTGCAGTTGCTGGGAATTTCTCTGCATCACTCATCTGTCATAGGGCAAAGATGTGATATAAAAGAGGCACAGGCCCTTGCTGATAACCATTCTTCAGCATGTGAAACCAAATGACAATGAGGATAACTCCTTCCTCTGCCCCACAGGCCTTTTGGAAAGGGGGAGCTGCAGCACTGGGCTGTGGGAGGGAGCAGGACTTCTGCTTGAAGTCCAGGGATGTTCTGGTGGTGCCATTAGCCCCTCTGGACAGGAGGTGATCAGAGCTCCTGCTGATGTTGGTGATCAGAGCTCCTGCTGATGTTGGTGATCAGAGCTCCTGCTGATGTTGAGCCATAGATGAAAGCTACTGAAAGGAAGCTTTCCCTGATGATGTGGGGAAGATTTTTCTTGGGGTCTGGCTGGCAGGAAACTGCTGACAGTGACCATCAGTATTACACGTGGTGTCCCCATCCTTGTCCCCACATTTCCAGAAGTGGGAGGTCACCATACAAAAGGGCTGAGAATCTCTGCCCGCCTTGGCCTTGTACTGCAAAGCAGCTCAGCAGGGTGGACCTCACTGGTTTTGGTTTTTTTTGTTTTAATCTCCTAGTGCACTCCAACATCCCCATGATGGACCAGCAAAACATCTTCCAGCGGCCTCCACCTGGAGTCAGGAAGATCGTCTTGGCCACCAACATCGCTGAGACCTCCATCACCATCAATGACATTGTCCACGTGGTGGACAGTGGCACACACAAGGAGGAACGCTACGATCTAAAGACCAAGGTACTGATGCTTTCTCACCTCTGGGACATACTGCAGCTAAGGGATGTTTTCAGACCAACATTTGAGATGCCATTAATGGGATGATAGAACTGCTTCCCCTTTGGCCCTTGGGGCATTGGCTCTGTGTCCCTGTTTGGGGACAGAGGCTTTGACTCATCATTCAGAGAGTGTTTGCCTTTACCAAGCTCCCTGCCAGGCTCCCCATCAACTTCTGCTGAGCAGGCAAAAGTCTGGTGTCTTCAAAGAACTTTAAGGCAACTCCTGCTCCCTTCCTATCTCTCTGTTACACCATCTAACATCTTTTTACCTCTAACATGTACCTTTTCCATGTGCTTTCTGCCTTTTTTTAGTATTTCATTGTAAACCTCTTTCTAGCCAAAGCAGGGCAGCTCTGACCTATTAGCTGCTGCTCTTCTTTGAAGCAAGATCCCAGTGCCCTAAATCTTGTTAGTCAGCTTTAAGGGGGAGGTTTACACTGATCTCAGGCTGTGGTTCTGGTGGTGCTGGGCCCTGCGAAGGCTCTTGTCTGTAAACTTCCATATCAATGTGAAGGCAGCTCTGACATTGTTGCTCTTGGAAGAAGGAATTCTGGCCATATGCTGCTGCCCCTTCCCCTCCCTGTGCTAGAACATCTTCTAGAACATCTACTGGTGGGTGAAAAGCTGGACATGAGGCAGCAACGTGCGCTGGCAGCACAGAGGCCAATAACCGTGTCCTGGGCTGCACCCAGAGCAGCGTGGGCAGCAGGTGGAGGGAGGGGATTCTGCCCCTCTGCTGCGCTCTCCTCACACCCCACCTGCAGTGCTGCCTCCAGTGCTGGGGCCACCAACAGCACAAGGACATGGAGCTCCTGGAGCCAGTGCAGAGGAGGCCACCAGGATGATGCGAGGGCTGGAGCAGCTCTGCTGTGAGGACAGGCTGAGAGAGTTGGGGCTGTTGAGCCTGGAGAAGAGAAGGCTCCGGGGAGACCTTCTAGTGGCCTCCCAGTACCTGAAGGGGCTCCAGGAAGGCTGGGGAGGGACTTTGGCCAAGGGCAGGGAGTGAGAGAACAAGGGGTGATGGCTTGAAAGTGTCAGAGGGGAGCTGGAGCTGAGATGTGAGGAAGAAATTGTTTGGTGTGAGGGTGGTGAGCCAGTGTCCCAGGTTGGCCAGAGCAGCTGTGGCTGGCTCTCCCTGGAAGTGTTCTCGGCCAGGTTGGATGAGGCTTTGAGCAACCTGGTCTAGTGGAAGGTGTCCCTGCTGCTGGCAGGGGGTTTGGGACTGGAGGAGCTTTAAGGTCCCTTCCCACCCAAACCAGTCTGAGATTGTGTGATTCTTCCAGGGCCAGGTGAGGATTCACACCTTGGAACAGTTCTAGTTTTAAAACAATCCTTTTCTGCTTGCCCAGTTTTAACCCAGTTCATCTCACAACACCGAGCTGGCAGTTCCTGTGCTGACTCACAGCAGCACTAGCGTGGGGGAGGTGGGGACCACATTCCACAGGCAGCTCCCAGCAGAGCAGCGTGTTGAGCCCCTGGGGAGCACCATGATGGGAACCAGGGCAGGTGTCCTGCAGATGGCATCAGGGACTCATCCAGCTCAGACCTTCACGCTGCTGCCTGCTAGAGACCAGCACTGCAAGATGCAGAAGAGTGGGAAAAGCTTCCCTTGCCCTTTAGCAGGATGGTTGATCAGTCCTGAGGCATTTCTGAGGTCTGTGGACTGGATGGGAAGCTGCACTTAAAGAGGACAGAGAGCTGTGACAGCATTCATACCTAATCCTTCTTCTCCAAGGTGTCCTGCTTGGAAACAGTGTGGGTGTCCAAGTCAAACGTGGTGCAGAGGCGAGGGCGTGCCGGCCGCTGTCAGTCGGGATTTGCCTATCACCTCTTCCCTCGCAGCCGCCTGGACAAGATGCCAACTTACCAGGTCCCAGAGATCCTACGCACCCCACTGGAGAACCTGGTGGTCCAGGCCAAGATCCACATGCCAGAGAAAACGGTAAGCACAGGACGTGCCTGCAAGACGGCTGCTGACTGAACCACCTGGATGCAGCCTGCCTGCTGCCCACTCCAGAGATGTGATTTGATCACAGACAGGAGTAGGGAAAACCCAAGATGCTGTCTTGCTTTCCAAAATGCAGTGCAGTCTGGGGAAGTTAAGACCAGGAAATGTGTAGATGACTTTGATTACAGAGTGTCTTCAATTACACCAGTGGTGTCCCCAGGGCTCACTGCCCAGTTGAGATGGGATGTGAGGAAGAATTTCTTTGCTGAAAGGGTTCTGAGGCATTGGAAGGGGTTGCCCAGGGCAGTGGTGGAGTCCCCATCCCTGGAGGGGTTGAAGAGTCGTGTAGACACAGTGCTGAGGGACATGGGTTAGTCATAGGGGACTGGTCAGTGTTGGGTTCATGGTTGGACTTTATGATCTTGAAGGGCTTTTCCAATCCAGGCCATTCTGGGGTTCTGTATGGGAAACATGCCCTTTTTTTAATCTTTTCCCCCCTGCTGTGTTGCAGGCAGTTGAATTTCTCTCCAAGGCTCTGGACAGCCCTGACATCAAAGCTGTGGATGAAGCAGTGATCTTGCTGCAGGAGATCGGTGAGCTAATGCTGTGCCTTGGTGTGGGTGTGATGGAAACACGTTTGCTGTCTAAACATGGGGAGTGGGAGGATCCTGTGGGACAGACTGAGTAGGATTGTCCCTAGATAGAGATGGCAGCTGATGGGGACTTTCCAAACCACACACGTTGTGGTGCTATTTTATTTCCCACGCTGCTTTGCTCAAGAAGTGGGGAGAACTTCTCAAAGCTTAACAAAAAAAGGGTGGGATTGTAGAGAAAGAAGGGAAATTGTGACCTGGAGTTCACAACTGGAGTCTTGTGGATTGTCATCTGGCTGGTACAGCCTTTTCTTTGGCCTCAGATCAGTTAGACCTGGGAGTTTCTGGGTGCTTCTTGCAGGCACCTGTGCCTCTTCTAGAGGTTACACCAGATCTCCCAAGTCTGGTAGGGAGGTTCTCCTGGCAGCTCCCTGAAGCCACTGGCCACCACTTTCACCCCACTCAGAGCTGATGGATGCACCCTCGTGGGTGGTTCTGTTGCAGGAGTGCTGGACCAGCGAGAAGCCCTCACCACTTTGGGCAAACGCCTTGCCCAGATCTCTACAGATCCTCGGCTGGCAAAGGCCATCGTCTTGGCGTCCATCTACCGTTGCCTTCACCCTCTGCTCGTCATCGTTTCCTGCCTCACCCGGGACCCCTTCAGCAGCAGCCTGCAAAACCGTGCAGAGGTGGACAAGGTGAGGAGCCCCTCCTAGGAGAAGGTAGAAAGCAGGTAGGGAAGAAGCTGCAGCTCGGCTGACATGTGTCTCTGTCTCCCAGGCCAAGGCTGTTCTGAGCCGGGAGAGCGGGAGCGATCACCTCGCCTTTGTCAGAGCTGTGGCCGGCTGGGAGGAGGTGCTGAGGCGCAGAGACAGCCGTGCCAGGGATAACTACCTGCAGGACTATTACCTGTACGGCCCCAGCCTTCGCTTCATCAACGGTGAGTCCCAGACCTGCTTCTGGGGTTGTGTAACCTGGAGAAAAGGAGGCTGAGGGGAGACCTTGTGGCTCTGTGCAAGTCCCTTGGAGGAGGGTGGAGAGAGGTGGGGGTGGGTCTGTTCAACCAAGGCCCAAGGGACGGGACAAGAGGAAATGGGCTCCAGTTGTGGCCAGGGCAGTTGAGATGGGATGTGAGGAAGAATTTCTTTGCTGCAAGGGTTCTGAGGCATTGGAAGGGGTTGCCCAGGGCAGTGGTGGAGTCCCCATCCCTGGAGGGATTGAAGAGTCGTGTAGACACAGTGCTGAGGGACATGGGTTAGTCATAGGGGACTGGTCAGTGTTGGGTTCATGGTTGGACTCGATGAGCTTAAAGGTCTTTTCCAATCCAGGCCATTCTGGGATCCTGTGATTCTCCCCTCTGTTCCCTGCTGAGGCTGAAGCACTGGTGCAGAACGTGGTGCAGAAGGGGGTTAGGTGACTACTGGAGTGGGTGCAGGTTCAGGATTTGGCACTCATGAGCACAGGTGCAGCCCTGGGTGACAGGGAGGCCACAGGCAGGACAGGTCTCCTGTCCCAGCACCAAGGGCTGGAGCTGGTGCTGCCCTGCTGAGGTTCTTTCGTTCCATGGGGTGAAGGACAGGGCCAATCTCATTCCCTGGGGCTGTCTCCTTACAGGCCTTGTCAAGCAATTCTCTGAGAACCTCTACGAAGCCTTCCTGGTGTCATCCCCATCTGACTGTACCATGCCCTCCTCTGTATGTAACCAGTACAGTGAAGAGGAGGAACTCGTCAAGGGTGTCCTCATGGCTGGGCTCTACCCCAACCTCATCCAGGTACTGGCTCCTCACTCTGCCATCACTCTCCTGGGTTTGCTGGTCACTGTGGGTAGCACAGGGAAGCACTGAGGTGCCAGAGATGCTTGTGCTGTCTTGGGGATGTGTGTCCTGGGCAGGCTGCCTGGACAGGTCCACACTTGGGTTCTTGTAGCTTCATTTGGGAGCCATCAAGGTGGCATCTTCCTCCTCCTGTTTGCTGCCCCTTGCCTGGCATTCAGTGGCTGTCAGGTCTGGTCACACCCATGTATGTACTCCAACAACACAGCAGAGCTTCTGGAAGTGGAGGAACGTACTTGCCCCTCCACCCACGTAGGAGAGACAGTTGTGGGGAGAGCCGAGCTGGCTATGGACAGTGCCTCCTGGTTGTGCAGGTGTTTTGAGATGTTCTTCTCATTTCAGGTGAGACAAGGTAAAGTGACCCGTCAAGGGAAGTTCAAACCCAACAGCTATGCGTATCGGACAAAGGCTGGCACCGTTCTGCTCCACAAGTCAACAATCAACAGGTGGGTGATCCACGTAGGTGTGTCTGTCACCGTGGGAGGGTGGGGACCATGTGCTTCACAGCACCAGCTGGCCATGCTGAGGACATGGCTCCGTGTCTGACACGTGCCGGTACCAGAGCATGACACCTCTCTGCCCGCGGCTGAAGAAGCACTGTTCCCCTGTGCAGGGAGGCATCCAAGCTCTACAGCCGCTGGCTCACCTACTTCATGGCAGTGAAGTCCAACGGTGGGGTGTTTGTGCGGGACTCCTCCCAGGTCCACCCGCTGGCCGTGCTCCTCATGACCGACACAGATATCCACGTCCGAGGTGAGTGCCCTGCAGGCTGCTCCTGCCCCACCCATCACCACAGGGACCCCGCTTCTCCTCTCTTACCTCTTCCCTTGGGCAGATGTCATAGAGTCATAGAATTGTTTGGTTGGAAAAGACCTTTGAGATCATCGAGTCCAACTGTACCTGTCCACTGCTAAACCAGATCTCTGAGCACCTCATCTACCCAGCTTTTAAATCCCTCCAGGGATGGGGACTCAACCACCTCCCTCCGTAGCCCTCTCGGGCTTTCTAAACCTCTTGCTTGGCACTGGGTTTTGTTGTAATGGGGCCACAAAGGTGATGATCTGAGCTGTTCTCAGCTGTAGCTCTCCAGGGAGACAAGGCACCCGAGCCACGGGCAGGCTGAGCAGAGCGGGCTTGTGCCTGCAGGCTCATCCCTGGGGAGTGAGGAGCTGAGCTGCTGCTCTTCAGCCACGGCTGGTGTGTGGGGAGGAATCACAGGATCCCAGAATGGCCTGGATTGGAAAAGCCCTTTGAGATCATGGAGTCCAACCATGAACCCAACACTGACCAGTCCCCTATGACTAACCCATGTCCCTCAGCACTGTGTCTACACCACTCTTCAATCCCTCCAGGGATGGGGACTCCACCCCTGCCCTGGGCAACCCCTGCCAATGCCTCAGAACCCTTGCAGCAAAGAAATTCTTCCTCACATCCCATCTCAACTGCCCTGGCCACAACTGGAGCCCATTTCCTCTTGGCCTGTCCCTTGGGCCTTGGTTGAACAGACGGAGGAACGAGCCCTTCTCCCTGTAGCTGTGTTGATCAGCCCATGGGGTTTTGGCAGCGCTGCCGTTGGCCTCTCGCCCTCGAGCTCAGATGGGCTGCGCAGTCAGTCACCTCCTGTGGGAAACAGTGGGAAGATCCCAGTGTGGGGACATGGGACGTGGGTTAGTTGGGGACTTGTCAGTGTTGGGTCAGTGATTGGACTTGATGATCTTAAAGATCTTTTCCAATCCAGGTGATTCTGGGATTCTGTGATGGGTCAGAGTGCTTCCTGGCTTTTGTGGGAATTCTTTGTCACAGTTGAGTCCCCAGAGTGTGTGGGGAGGACCTGCAAGTCCCTCTGGTAGCAATGGTGGAGGGGGCTGAGTGGCCAGCACAGGCTGGAAGAGGTCAGCACCGTTCCTGCTCCTCACCTCCTCTCTCCTTCCCTCTAAGATGATGGCTGGCGAGCAACGGTCTCCCTGACAGACAGCGATCTCCTGGTGCTGGAGGGAGACTCCTACACCATCCGCCTGCTGCGTGATTTCCGTGTTTCGCTCTCCAAGATGGTGGAGACGTGCCTGTGCTACGAGATGGCCGCCATCCCTGGGGACCTGCACCACCAGCACAGCCAACTCCTCGACATCCTGGTGGATCTGCTCAAAGGCCCTCCTGGCAGCTTTGGCGCTTAAGCAGAGCTGGAGGATTGTGTGGGGACTTGTAATTTGTATAAAGATGTTCACAAATGTTTATTTAAATAAAAGTTCTATTTATCCCTTGTGAAGTCATCTCTCTCCATCCTAGAAGATTAATGTTGTCTGAATCTCCTGCTGTCAGCTCCGTGCATGGTCACCGCGGAGGAAGAGCCAGCGCAGTACCTCCGGGAACGGACTGGGAGAGCCGATGGACCCTGACGCCGTGATCTTCGTGGACACCCACCTCCTCCGCTCTCAACGGCGTCGGTCCCTCAACTGGACAGCGAGGACACAGCTGCCACCGGCCGTCCCCTGCCCCTTCCCCACGGGGCCGGGCTGGAGCAGCTCCACTGCCAGAGCTGCTCCCGGCTCAAGAGGAGGACGCACGTCTCGGCTCGTGGCTGTTCCCGCTCCGGGCGCCGGGCAGCGCGTGGATCCAGCAGCTCCGGTGCAGGGTGGTGATCGTGTTCCTCATCTTCGCTCTCCCCGCGCCGGCTGCCCCGAGGGCGTCAGAGGGGAGGGAGGAAGCCCTGAAGGTGCCGGATGGATGTGACATTCCACGCAGGATCTCCGAGACTCACAGCGGGGCCCTGCCACCCCACAGCGCGAGCGCAGCCGTGGCGTTACAAGTGTGAGATGCGACTTGTCGTTCCCAATCTGCCTGTACTTTTTGTCCTCTTCCGTTGTTATTATTTTTATTTTTATTTTTAAATTTCTTGTTCTCCCTACGTCAAGGAGGCCGGATCCCTGTAACTTGTGCACCACAGGACGCGATTGTAGACGTCGGTCTGCCTGTGAGCGTTCTCCTGCGGGAAGCCAGGAGCAGAGGCACACAATTCTTTTGTTTTCTATGAGCAGGGACCATGTTTCTGTGGAAGGAGGATTGCGACAGGCGCCTGGAGTTGAATGCCAGCTTTGCCTTGGACTCCCTGTCACATGAAGACAGAGACCTACCTCACAGGGCTGTTGTGAGGCTTCGTTCATGTTTGTAACGCGGGTGGAGGCCTCGGGCCGGACAGCGCGGAGAGGAACCCGGCAGTGGGGGGGTGTAGCCGGGGGGTTGGTTGTCCCCTCGTGGGGTGGAAGCGTCGTGGGGCTGCGAATGGCAGCGGAGGCGGCTGCTGAGCGCCAGGCGGGCGCTGGGCCTGGGATCATTTCTTTTTATTCACCATTTCTTATGCTCTTTGTATCTGAGACGGAGGCGAGGTTGGACCGCGCCAGCCGGGGCGTGACAGAAGGGACAGAAATCGGTCGGCCGAGCGCGGGTGCGAGGCTGTTTGTCCCCCTGGGAGTGACACCTGCCCTGGAGCTGCCATCCCTCGGGGGCTGCCCTTTGCTGTTCTCTACTAAGATTTAATTTACTCGTCATGGGCTTCAACGAACGGAGCTGTGGCCTCTGAGCTGAGCTGAGGGACTGGAGCCGGGGTGTGCAGGAGCCCCACGGCCCCAGCAGTTGTGGGGGGACAAGCACAAGGGCGAGGAGCCGTGGGGGCCCCTGGGCGTCCTGCAGCCTGTGTTCACTCAAACCCTTCTCATCTTCATTTCACTTGCTTGAGGTTGTCACTATTATTTGACCAGTGTTTGTTTCTTTTTGGCCTGTATAATGGGCAATATGGTTTTCCCTTCCAGCAGGTTTAAAAAAAAGAAGAAAAAAAAAAAAAAACAAAAAAAAAAAAAAGCCTAAGCTATTGTCTAAATGGTTCAGAACTAGTGTGATATTGGGATACTTCAGTGGCTGTTACGTGATACTGGATCTTTTTACAACATAGATTAAAGACAATAAAAAGGGATAGAGTAGTAACTGCCTCTGTCCTCTTCCTTCTTTTTTTCCATTTATTTTTTTTCAATAGTTAAAGTCTGAAACAAGTTGTTTTCTTACTCCTTTGCCTGGGAGGAGGAAGAGCAGCAGCAGCAAGGGGAGAGGGGTGTGGGTACCCCCATCTGACTGTGTGAGCTGGGCTGCCCCAAATCTGGGGGTTTCTGACCCCAAATCTGGGGGTTTCTGACCCAATGTGAGTCTGGGAAAAGCAGCCCCCTTGGTTTGGGGTCTGGCAGTGACC
>NW_010294868.1:0-23256 GCF_000700745.2 Antrostomus carolinensis
GGTGCTGCCCTGTGCTGGTGTCACTCGTGTTACTGGTGAACAAAAACGTGTGAATTAACAGGGAAAGGGGCATTTGTGGGGCTGGTGGTTCTTGTCCCTGGGGAGCCCCGCCACAGACCTCCCCCCAGCTGACCACAGCAGGAAAGATCCCGGGCTACACAGTCAGTGTGTCTGTCCCCTTTATGTTTCCTAGAAAATAAAAGGAGAACAACTCGAGTGGCTTGTTTGTTTTTTTTTCTTTAATACTGTTATTGAAATGTGCTTGAGTTTCTCTGTGAAGAGGCTGGCCTCAGTGAGCAGCTCTCACAGGGCTCGTGGCATGCACTCTAGCTCCTTCCAGCAGCATGGCAATGGTTTGGGACACAATTAGCACAGGTAGGTCTGTGTATTAATTGCTTTAGCTTCTATAGAGATGGTTTAATTAATTTGGGATTGGTGCTTGCATGTAAGAGATCCTCCCACACCCTTTTGAGGGTGATCATTGTCTAGAAGTCTTGGTATTTGGGTCCAGGACCTGCATACCTTGAAACATATCAAATTAATTTATTTAAATGTGCTATTCATGAATATCCATGCAATCTTAGTGTTAAATGCAAAGCTGTCATGGTAAAAGGAGGGGAAAGAGAAGCTGTGACTCTGTCAGCATTCCTGGCTGGGGGCGGGGGGGCAGGGTTTGGCTTCACTCCAAAGCAAACAGGGGTGCTAAAACTATCCTGGTCCCATGCAAGGACAACCATGTCCCACAGACAGCAGGTCAGAGCAGCCTCAGGGCTGTGCAGCCTTCTGTCCCGTGCTTCTCATTCTGTGTGGCTTTGTGACAGTAACAGTTGTGACAAACTCCACGATTATCATTGTAGAAAGCCCCAGAAGAAGCAACGACAAAAAGTGTCTTTGCAGTAGTTGAGTCTTGCTCTAAACTCCTGGTTGAAAGTAGGATTATGGAATTATTAGGTCTGTTCACTACTTAGTTTCCTAAAGAAACAAGGCTAAAAAGACTAATTGTTTATTGAGTACTGTCCTAGTTTTGAGCTGGGACAGAGCTGGTTTCTCTTCAGCAGCTGGAACAGCGCTGGGGTTTGGGTTCAGCTGGGATTTGTGAGGAGAGAAACGCTGAGAACATCCCCATGTTGCATTTGTGTCCCTGGCACTGAAGGACTTTGTGTTTGTCCGTCTGCAAGTGCAAGATCTCAGGGGTGAGGAATATTTGAATTAATGAGCTAAGTTGGTGTTTGGATGTGCCAATGGGCTGTTCCATCTCATATCCCATCATGGCCAGTGTATCAGTGAGGGGCTCTTCCTCTCTTGCTCTCTCTGGCTCTCGCTCGGGCTCTGGCTCTCCCAGGATTGCTGTTTCGGGCCGGGATTGTCGCTCCTCCGGGATCTGGGAATGGGCAGGGCTCGGTCAGTGAGTGTGAGCAGTTGCAGTGTGTATTACTCATTTGCATATTTTATTACTATTATAATATTTTAAGTTGTATTTTATCTCAATGATTAAATTGTTCTCTCACCCTACGAGTCTCCTTCCCCTTGCCCCCAATTTTCTCCCTTATCCCCTGGGTGGGGAGGGGAGTGAGCAGGTGGCTGTGTTTGGCTGCTAGACCAGTGCCAGCCAGGGGAAACCAACTCAGATACCATCCCTGCTGTACCCTGAACACATCAGCGATCCTCAGTAACTCTATTAATTAGTAATGACTGCTGTGTGGGAGGAGAGGGTAGCATCATACGCAGGCAATCCCATTCTTAGGCCAGAACCCTGGATAAGCCCCCGCATTGCTGTGATATGCTGCTATGGTATTGATGTCATTTCAAGTGGGTCTGGAATGAACAGAATCTATCCTCAGCCACCAAAAATCTCTGGGTAAAGAACCGCGGTAAAATGGCCAGAGAAGAGACGATCTTTGAGCTGGTACCTGGGTGTGAATGCAGAATTCTGCAGCTATTGCATAGCAGATGCGTTATTTTAGGAGTTAACCTAAAATAAAATTCTAATCTTAGACCTTCTGAAGTGCAGGGCTGGATTCAGTGGGCTTGGGATAAGCTCCCAGGTGGGTACAGCCCCCTCCCTTACCTTTAAAACCTTCTTTGGGATTCACCATCTAAGGTGTAAATAGTACGGTGAATACATTTGACCTTTTTTTTAATTTTCTTTCTTTCTTTTAAATTATCTTGGTTGACCAGAAAAAAATATTTTCCTGGCTATAAATTAATTATATTGGAGAACAATTTTTGTGCTTTACAGCTTAGGAAAAAAAGTATTTGAAATAAAAAAACAAAACAAAACAAACCAGCAGATGTCTTGCTTGGCTCTGTCTGGAAGCACTGTCTGCACAGTGAGTTTATGGCCTGTGACTGTTTATTAGGATCAGGTGAATGATGGCAATAGTTGCACGTGCAAGTGCCAAACGTGCTTTGCTACTCCCTGGTGAACAATCCTCCATGCTCTGGAGTCATGTGTCATGGTGACACTGAGCTGTCTGCTTCAGGATCCACGGAAAGTGAGCAATGAAGGGAGGGAACTGCTGTTTAAGTGGATAAATGTCAATATTCCCAAAGCATTCAGAGGTCTTTATTGAAACCTTGTTTTGCCCGGCTTGAAACCATTGCTATTGCAGGGGGGAACTCTGTGTGCGTGTATGTCAATAAAATACACTCGTACTTTAAGTTCTAAAATCTGGAATAAGGGGTGGGGAGTTTCTTGCCAATACTGGAGTATTTTACTTCAGTGGGGGTTTTGGTGTGTTGGTTTTTGTTTGTTTTCCTACTAAACACTGATGATTTGCTGCACTCCAGTGGCTATTTCACCAAAGTCTTGTGCAATGCCAGCTACTGCTTGGTGAGGGAGGAGATATCATCCTCCAGATGCTCCTCACGTTCTCCTCTGTGTGTTTGGTTTGACTAGGGGCAGAGGGGACGGCTTCTTTGTGTTTATTTATATTATTATTAATTGCTCAGGCCTGCTGATGGGCACAGGTTTTGTGTTTTTACTGCAAGGCAGACTGTTGGTGAATGAGGAAAAGGCTGGGGCTGAGTCCCCATATCTGCATGGTTTCAAGGAGCAGTCCTTTAAGTGTCTTGGATTCATGTATTTCTCTGTTCCTTCACCTTGATACACTCCAACTCGCAGAGTGAGTGCAGAGACAGTGTCCTGCAGAGCAGGGAGGACAGGGTGCAGCCTGTGATGAATGACTGAAAATGTCACCGCCTTGTCAGCCACTCACTGTGTTGGCTGAAGCCAGAGGGGCTCTACAGTTACAGCCTGTGTTTCCATAGCATTTTAAAATATACCTCGAACACAAAGAGGCTGTCTCTCCTCTGACTGTCGGGGCAATGTGCTGTTTGGACACAACAGATGAGAAAGGGACTCGCCAACACAAGTACTGCAGTGGGACATTCCTCCCCTCAACACCAACTCCTGTTCTCTTCATGTCTCAGGTCATCGCTTCCATGCTCCCTCCTCCCTTCCTGTGTCCATCCATCATCTCCACGATGACCCTTTCCCCATGTCCTCACCCAAACTCCAGTGGTCTAATTCTGATTATTTCCTTTCTGGCTTTCCCAAAACTGAGAGGGGGAAATAATGTCTCCCTCACCCTTGTTGTCTTGTCTGGAGCCCAGTTGCCACCTCAGGGCAATGGAGCTTTACTGGCCAAGTGATGTCTCACTTGTGTGGAAGAAGCAACTGAAGATAAAAACGCCCCTGGAGTGTGTTCTCTATTGGGAAAGAGGGAGGTGCTGGTCTGGACCCGCTTTCCCTGGGGTGAAGCACCAGTGGTGACCTGACCGCAGGACGTTAC
This sequence comes from Antrostomus carolinensis, assembly GCF_000700745.2. Taxonomy (NCBI): domain Eukaryota; kingdom Metazoa; phylum Chordata; class Aves; order Caprimulgiformes; family Caprimulgidae; genus Antrostomus; species Antrostomus carolinensis. The sequence goes on from NW_010294868.1 coordinate 3,795, forward strand.
CCAGCCCTGGGTCAGCCTCCCTCCTCTTTATGGGGCACCAGCAGTAAAGGAGAGCGAGCCATTGTTTCTACATTTAACACTTGTACATTTTTATTTAGTTAAATCAGCCATTGTACACATTGCAGCTATGCATTGTTAGTGGTGTATTTTTTTTTTTGTAATTTTTAGCTAATACATGCCCTCATAGATATATTCAATTAGTGTTATCACCATGGGAACAAGATGCTGATTCGTCAACTTAAAATTCACTTCTTCTCACAGTATTCAAGTTCTTGGATAACACAGCAAAAAAATCAAAATAAGAGGTGAATATCCATTATGTTGTTACACAGAACATCATCTGCACCGCAAATAACACAACAGAAATGCATTTCTTTAGAGCCCCATCCTTGAAGATCATCCTGTGCTGTCTCTGACTATAAGATGTGTTGTGAAATGGTTCATCGTGGGTCTCATTTGGTTTGGCTGCCAAAACGCTTTTTCCTTTGTTTGTTTGATTTTTCCTGGCTGCCAAACAAGCCTGAGCACGGCACCTGGGGCCGTTCTGCCCGCAGGAAGCCAACACTCCGGGGAAGCGTTCACGCTTTGGCATCGTTACCTTCACGAGGAAGTGCCCTTGTTCTGAGCACTGAGTGAGTCATTAAAAAAAAACAACCCCAACAACCTTATAATTGTGGAAGGCCAGATAAGCTATTCCTAGAGAAGAGGATTTGTTTTACTCTGGTTTGGAGTACACTATTAAAGAATAAAACAGCTGTTTAAAAACACTCGGTCTGTGTGTGTGTGTGTGTGTGTGTGTGATAGATGCTAAAACCCTACAGAGCTCCCGCCAAAAAAATGTCCCAAACACCCCAAATGTCACATCTCTATGTTCCCTTTTTCTTTTTTGCAAATAAAAGTGCAAACATGCTATCGTGGTTTTCAGAGGGTTGGTTTAGAAATATATATCTTATATATATATATATAGATAACAAAATACGAACAGAAACTGGCTTTCAAGGATTGTGAGCACTTTCTCTTTAAAAAACACGTGACTGGAAGATAAAAACTGCTCGCTCAGTGCTAAGAGGGCTAACAAGCTGACATGATTATAGGAGGGTTTGGTTTTGACCTTCAAATGCCACATGCATGTATCGGATAAGAGGCAATCTTGATAAAACACGGTGAATTAATTATTCTCCTTGTAGAGTGGGTAAGTCTTTCTCCCATAGTTATCTACAGTGCAGTGGCCAGCAGGAAGTACCACCAAGAAGACAGTGTGGTTTGGCTAAGCAGTGATGAAAACAGGAAACTACTGTAGTTATAATTGTTTAATAACACCCTGCCACACGTCCAGATCTAGAAGATTTTAATACCGTATGCAAATGTGCCATAGATATAGCTGCTAGCAAGTTGGTTACCTAATTGGGTATTCTTTATTTATTTATTTATTTTCTTTTCTTTTTCTGGAAATCTTTTAAGTGGCTGTCCGAAGGTCTCAGAAGTGCTAATGGCCACAGGCAGCTGTTACTGCAGGAGAACAGCTGAATTTCCAGGGTTTCAGCCTGACTCTTAGAGCCTTTAGCTATAATAGATCCCTAAACTGGAAGTCTGAACGGCTGCAGGAGATCTGCAGCGCTTCCTCCTCAGCCAGTCTGTGTCTGCAGTCGATTGTGTTAACGTTATTCCATGAATCGCTGTTCAGCAGAAAACAGCAGACCTTGTAATCCATGATGCTCATCGTGGTCACAGGCAGTGTGTTTTCTGCAGTCTTCCAAGTCCAAATGCTCTTTGCTATATACAGTTTACTCGTCAGCTCCCTTTTTTATGGTGCATGTACATAGTCACTCGAAGAGGCCTGTGGATGAAGTTGGCTTGACAAATGCAATTTCCTGAAGCTAGTGCAGAAGCAAAGGAACGGCGAGAAGAGGCGATGCCGACAAATTCCCAGCGCAGCACAAAGACGACGATTCGGTGGATAAATCATCCCGAATGAAGGATGCTATCTTTGGTCACAAATTAGCTTACAGGGTAAAAAAAATAACAAAAACCCCAAAAATCAAATACAGGGCAGGGGTGAGGGGGGAAAAGAAATGGATTCACTGCATCTGCACAAGTAGAAATGGCAGTGTCTTCCAGTGGTAAGAACGTCTACACCTAGAGAAGATGAGTGCTGCGTACAGGATGGATGGTTGTGTGGTGGTGTTGAGGGATGGCAGCTTCTCACTTTGCCTCCTGTTTCCAGTCCTCTTTGCAGAAGTGTCTAAGAAGCTGCTGGAGGTCATGTTGGAGGTCATCCTGTGGTAGTGCTTCTGGTGTGTCTTCCACCTCTTCTATGTGAACATGTTTTCCATACTGATCCTTCATCACAGTCCTCTTCTGTGTGCTAGCTTTACTCAGTGTTGTCCTAAAACAAAATAAATGAGAAAACTGTCTTTAAAAGCCCACAGTTCCTGAAGGTTTTAAAAAAGGCTCCTTTACAGCTGCAGTTTTAAGGTTTTTTTTCATTTAAAAGAACACGAGAAGACCTGTAGCTGGCAGCTTAAGCCAGATACTCCTTATGCGTTCTGAATACAACACACCCCAGCACTTTAACTGACTGTCATAACATAAACCGATAGCAATTAATCTCTATACACTCATTAGTCACACAGTTCTAGCAAAAACATGCGGTAACACATGGACATGCAACAGATGCTGAAATTCACCCACGACCTCCCTATTTGCTGTGTTTAACTTCAACCTACAGAGTTGTCCTGTACAATAATAATTCAGGCTGACCAATTTCTTGAACGCTTACTTCTGAGCAAGTCTTACTTCTTCTGCATGAGTTTTACTTCTGACAGCCAGTAAAACTTCATTTGTGGTCATCTAGTGTCCTCAAGTACTCTGCTCTTCACTCTCTGACCTCAGTGGAACCATCTTGCTCTACTAGTTAGAACCTTACATCTCACCAAGTCCCTTCCAGATTTGGGCAAATAAATAGAGTTGTCATAGGACAACTGGGTGTCTCTTGCTTGCCTTAGCCAGAAGCCTAATTTTTGGTCAGTGTCCTTGAGAGAGGACCAGGGGAAGGCCAAGCACACTTGGAAATTCCTGCACGTTTAGCCAGGAATAGCTCAGTTTTGATCAGACAGCTGACACTTCTTTATTTGACCCGAGTGACCAGAAGGTCCCTCTGTTAGATGGATCACTTGGAGAAGAATGCAGTTGGACCCTTCATCCCAAAGCAGATGCAGCAGGTCTCCCAGCGTGTCCTTGCGACACCATCCCGCTAACCCTGGAACTGGTGTGTGTTTTACAGCCTGTTACTGTTCAGGATGGTTTTTTAGATGCTAATAGTGGCTTTACCACCCCAATGGCCACCACCAATTCAAATGGTCTGACAGAAAAGGTGTGTAGAAGACACCCAGCCTTGGTGCAAGCTGTGTGATGGGAATGAATACACTTGCTGTACTACAGTAGCTTTTTTTTTCCTCTCAAATATTTTCCTGTCTGTGCCCTGCCTCATTCTTCATAAGGCTCAGTAGTCACATGCGTCTCTCTCTAAATATCTATCTCCATATATCCTCTCACCTATTTTGATCATGTTCAAATTATCAAATGAGCACAGAGTCAACTGGTCTGAAAAAATATCTGTGCAGTAACCCTGGTTAATGTTGTTAACTGCAAACCACGCTTTTATTCTTGCATCGCCTCCCGTGAAACCAGCTCGGCAGCGACAGCCCTTGGCACTGGCTCTAGCCAGGGTGCAATTCCCTTTCCTCAGGGCAGCCTGTGTGCTGCACTGTCTTCCATGTGGGTCTACACCAGCGTGGGTGACAGACCAAGGCTTTGGCCACTGCTCAACAGGGCATACACAGCACCGAAGCTTTCCCTTTTCTTCCCCACGGACCCCCTCAGCGAGTAGGCTGGGGGTGGGCAACAGATGGGGAGGGCACCCAGCCGGGACAGCTGGCCTGAGCTGGCCCAAGGGATGTTCCATACGGTACAGAATCATGCTCAGCAATCGAAACGGGGGGTAGGAGAAGAAACTGGGAAGGGTGGGAGGTTCTGTCTTCCAAGGTGAGGACTGCTCAGCGACTGGCTGGGCATCAGTCTGCGTGTGGGACATGGTGAGTGACTGACTGCCTTTGCATCACTTGTTTGGTTCTTCCCCCTTTCCTTCCCTTCTTAAACTATCTTCATTCAACCCATGAGTTTTCTTTCTCACTTTTGCTCTTCCTATTCTCTCCCTGATTCCGTGGTGGGACAGGCAGGTTAGGGACCAGGGGGAACCCAGCACACTCCTATTCACAGAGTCTTTTCAAGGGAATGCAGCCCTTTCCGGCGCGTCTGTCCCTTCCTGGAAGAGAATGCTAGTCGTAATCTTTAGTACTTTTGCAAATCAAGCTTCAGATGCCGCCAGTGGTTTCACTTCAGACACTCATTTAAATCCACACGTTTATTATGAGTTGGTTAATCCTTCTCTAGTAATAGTTCACTGACATGCCAAGCCAAACCTTTTAATAATTGAGCCGTCCTCTTTCGTTATTTCTTTCTCGACTAAAGCAGGGAGTTGGACTTTCATTTGGTTACCTGTATAGCTCAGAGCCTCAAATTAAAACATAAACGTCAAATTAAAACAAAACCCTAAAACTTAAGAGAGAAGGTAATGACTCTTCATACCTTAGTGCTTTATGTTAACTCATTAATATAAATGAATTTAATGCTGAGAAAATTATGACTAGACAAATAAGAGAAGCATCTGCCTGCTATTGGCATCCTCTCAAATGTCAAAATCAGTTACAGTTTCTTGTACAGGACAGTTTCATTTTCCTAATAATCGTACTGAAGCATGGCTTGGTACTTTCTTTTCAACTCTGAAGTAGCCCTGCACTTGCAGAACTCATCTCTTGATGACAGACAGCTGCTACAGCGACCTTTTCCTGCCACAGAAAAGACTCTCTTGATAGGAGCAGTACAGCCAGGGGTATGCAGAGAAAAGAGGGGTGGCCTCGCCTGAGCCTTGCCTGTACTGACGTGGGAGAAGCAGCGAATGAAGGCATCAGGCTTTTCCACAGCATACCTGCTGTTACTAATGCTTCATAGAAAAAAGAATAATAGAAAAGAAAGGCAGCATTTTTCTTTTCCTCCTGGCTGGACGTGGGTTTGTCTGTGGGATTGTCCACAGGCTTCTTGATTTACTAAACTAGAAGCTGCAAGTTGGGGAAAAAAGTGTTATTTCCCCAGCCATGTCTTTGAACCTCCACATGACAGTTTTTGCTGCTTGTTTTGTTGTTATTGTCAGGAGAGAGGGATGTGGCTACCAGGCCTAGATTCATTACGGGAAATCTGGCATCTTAATCTCTTAGCACTTGTCTTCCTGCAAGCTGTAAAACCACTGTACAGCAGGGAATATCCAGACAATGACATTTTGGTTTTAGATGCTATTTTGTTAAATAAAAAAAGCAAACCGAGTCCTTATGCTGCAACTAATGACACAAAACTTTTATGAATCTTGTTTTACACGTGTTATTCAAAGAGACAATAAAATGGATTAAGATTGAAGTGCTATCATTTCCTTACAGGAAAAAAACTATATTAATTCATTATCACTTTTCTACTACTGAAATGTCTAAACTGATCAGAAAAAGCATAAAACCAGGACAGGGGCTAATTAGCTTGGTAGCTATTTCTTCCTTTCAAGGACAAACACATCAAAGGTACCCAGAGAGTAGACTTAACTGTATCCATTTCTATAATTAGCTCCATGCGTGTGGTAACACACGAATGAAGTTTTTCTTTAACAGTAACAATACCCAGGATTTCTAACAGTTTAAAGCCTCTGTGGTTTTTGTTTTTAGAATCTCTAAATGTCTCACAGCTAATTCTGTAACTTTAACTTCCCCCCACACACACTTGATATCCTGATCCTTTTATAACGCGGCTGAGTGTAACAACAGAGGTTTACACTCCGTAGTTGAGCGTGATGCTCCACCAACAAAACTCTCAATAGAGTTTGTCCCCCGTGTGCTGTGACGCTCGTTTAAATACGTATATTTAAAAAGGCATTTTTACCTCCTCAAAGTCCTCTTTAGCTGACGGAAGATCAGTAGCTAAGCTAGCATCCCCCAGGTGTTTCTCCGTCCTCTCTCCTTGCACTACGGTGGTCTTTATGACTTTGCTGACCTTCCGGCCTTCCACTGGTTCAGACTGGAATTTGGAGGCACTAGGAACAACAGCCGGTTCAGAGAGGGTCACCTGGGAGGTTACAAAGCAGAAGTACGTTGGATATGATGAAGTACATAACGGATGTGAACAAAGCTTGTAGTTACTCTAGCATTCTTTCTTAATCCTTGTCATAGAGAACGAGAACGTAAGCGTCTCACTTGCTATGTGTGTGCATCAAAATAGCAAGTGAGGTAGTAAAATACACAGTTTATTACCTGCTTCACAGCTCCGGGACGAGATGCTGTAAGACACACGCCAGTTCAGCCAGCAGGAACAGCCCTGGGTGGTTTATTCTGCTGAGAAGCTCTGTGCTGGGGGGTGGAAACTGCTCCTTGAACCTGAACTAGCCTGAGGGGAGCAGGGATATTGCTGCCCTCCCCTAGACCGCAGGCTGCCGTACTGGCTCACCTGCCAAGGCCACCGGAGTGGACCTGCTGCTCTGAACCATCCCTGTATTCACACAGGTAGTACGAATTAGTGGTATCAGCTCCTATCTTAATTTTAAGATATTCTTCTGAGAGATAATTCACACTGGTAAAATCAATGAATGCTTACAGGAGCAACAGACCAGAACATCAGAATAGCCTGGGAAGGTGACAAACAGGATTCTGTTTGGCAAAATATGAATTTAATGTAGATGGGTCCCATGTGATAAGAGCAGCTCTGACGTGGTCAGCTAACTAACTTTGTTTTCTCATTACCTTACTCCTAGAGAATTAATTCTGATGATTAATTCTGGCAAGAGAGAACAGCAGTTACATTCTCAGCATTTCTAATGACCGCTTGCTAAACACAGCTTTCAGCTGCAGGACTCTTGAAAGCAAGCCCTGTGACTAGCTTTGTCCCTCTGTCACAACCTTAATTTTGCTGATACAGATATCTGCAGGGCTGTACGGTGAGCTAAGGCAGGAGATGATACACTGAAAGCACTTACCTTTTCAGGTTGTATTTTTTCTTTTTAATGACCTGGCTCTACAAACAGTTTGCATGAAAGTAATACTTTTTTTGTTTAGCCTCTTCAAATCACAGAACACACCAGTAAGTTAAACCTAATATAACTGTAGTTTTAGAAGGGCTTAGTTGTGGAAGTCTCGGCCACATCAGAGCATTTCATTACAATGCTCACTGATTTTCTTATTAGAGTAAGAGGTATAATAACAAATACCGATTTGTCAGTTATCTACAGATCATCTTAGTACAGAGTTGCTTTCTTTATGAATTTGGTACTTCTCATAAATCACAGAATCTGTATCCTGACTTATTTTCTGGGAAAAATCTTTCCCTGCCCACCTTCCCACCCCTCGCCTTCTTCCTGTCTTTATTCTGAGGCCTTTCCATCTGCAAGAAAACCTTTTAAAGTATCATTCAAAACTGAACGTTGTTGGCATGAGTAAGACGTCATTACTAAGTAAACTGCTGGTGCACTGCTGCTTTGTACCGTGTCAAGGAAAGTAGGAAGACCTGACCTCTGACTGTTCACTGCCGCTCTTCAGCACAACCCGTTTTACAACTTTGGAATAGCCATCTCCTTCCTCAACAGTGACAGGTCTTTGAGGAGTTCCTTGCATTAGGACTTCCTCTTTTTCTGTGCCATCTGGAGAAACATATCGCCGGATGATCTTTCTAGTGACCTGAAGGAATGAAATAGAGCTTTGTCCCAAAAGAATTAACAATAACACACTCCCTTCTAATTCTCTCTATAGTATTTTCTACTCAAAGGGCATTTTTTCCTGCGTGGAAAAACCTGCCCAGATGGTTCAGTCTTGAACACGTACGCTGACAAGTACCTGTAGTCAAGCTGCAAGTTGATGCACTCACCCTACTTAGGTCACCACACCACAATGTAGATATTGGAATGACTCTCTAGAGCATGAGTTGTTATTATTAGAAAAGGATTTTAAAGAGGAAACATACATTACAATCACACAACAGCCTGGCATTTTCTAAAAGGCTTCTGAAAGTAAGAGGTTCACAGCTTGGCTATCAAAAGTTTAGAACTAGATTCACAGAGGGACTCGGACATCCCATTCTGACACCGATGGTACTCACCACTAGTGAACTAATGAGCTAGAATTAACCTACTTAAGAGACTTATCTGGTGCTTAAGCTTTCTAGGCACTGGCAAGGCAAACAAAGAGGAGGGGCAGAGAACTGCAGGGTTCAAGAGGAGATAGATTTCTCAGGAGGATCCCTTTGTGGATGACCATGAGCACTATGTTGTCGTACGCCTTCCCAGCCCCTTTTGACAAGGCAATATTGAGCAGTTACCTCCCACTCTGTCCAAAAGCTTATATGCTGTGATGCTCAATCAGACTGGGTCACCTGTAGTTAAGGTACCCCCCACAGACGTGGGGGTAGCGAGCTCCCAGGCATGGACCTACACAGAAGAATAGTCATGCTCACTCTTACACAACGTGCCCAGGAATATTTGGCTGGGCTTGTTTATTTTGAGATGAATTCCAACAGCTTCCAGAGACATGCTGTCCAGCTGAGGGTCCATGATGTTTTCTTGGGAGACACAAGATGGAATTTGCCACCAGCAAAACTGAGACAAGCCCTAGACCAATTCTGTAAGCACTGAGCTGTCAGATACAGCAAGGAGCACACAAGTTCCTCTTCCACTTCCGTGCTGTGCAGAATTCACTTTCATAGCCATGGTCTGAAAATGCTTGTTTTATGAGGCCATCACGTAAATAAGTACTTTCCATATTCTTTGTGCTGCAAAAAATGAACTGTATGTACAGCCACAGAAATTTAGGAACCTGATCAGGCACAGCTGAGAGGAGATTTTAAAGATTTCAAGTCTGGATTTAGATGACTCTTGCAGACCCAGCCCTCCATTAGTTTCATTAATACGAGCAAACATGATCTTAGATAAAACTGGGATGGTGTGGGGTTTTTTTTTCTTTCTTTCTTTTTTTTTTTTTTTAACAAAACACTTTTTCTCAGAAATGCAGAATCTATGCAGAATTTTCACTGGCTTTAAGTGGGAAAATTAACAAAATATATCAAGTTATAAACTGTAACACAATCATCTTGTGAATCAAAATAATTCTTCAAACTTTGGAATCTCTCATGAACAGGAATTCTGGTTCTTTCCATGCTCTACTCTTACAAATCATGCCACTTCACAAAAGAAAATTGGGCATGTAGGTGGATGTGTTTATCCTTCCTTTTGTAGGGCAGTGAGAAGGCAGCAAGGGGCACAACTGACAGTACCTTCTTTACCACTGTGTGGCCGTGTTCGTCTGTATATTGCTCTTCTGTGACTGTTTCTGGTGGCATTTCAGGCATACTATCAGCCTGTATGACAAAGAACAAGGTTTTATCAAGCAAGGCCTTCATAGAGGTAACTTGAAGCAATTTTAAAATTGGTTAATTGGTTAAAGAACGAAAAAAATAATTGAGAAAAGTCAGCAAATTCTGTTCTGCAAAAAAAAATACTTATAAAGGCATGCAAAGAAAAGTTATGCCACAGTGGACAAGCAAATATGTTAGTTGACCACGTTATTTATGGGGCTGAGAAGTCTTCGTTGTCCTCCTGTGGAGGCATCTAATGTGATTTAGAGTTGGGTGAGCAGTATGACTACAATTTAGGGTTGGGTGAGCAGTATGACTATAATTTAGGGTTGGGTTAGCAGTATGACTATAATTTAGGGTTGGGTTAGCAGTATGACTATAATTTAGAGTTGGGTTAGCAGTATGACTACAATCCTCCCTTCAAGAAGAGGTATTGGAATGGTTTATCCAATGCCCATGCATTATCCAGGAACATTCCAGCTTCAGGAGCAATACCAGCCACGTGGCCATCTCAGCAGCATGCCTCGAGGTGTTAGGAGGGTCTAGTCACCATCGGCTCACTGCAACCATTCAACACTCAGTACCTGAATAATCACCCGGCGACGAACGACCCTGGTAGTGACCATCTCGTCCTCATCCGAGCTGGTCTCCAGCCCACCTAACTCCTCTGCTACGTCCTGGTGGAGGCATGGAAGCAGTGCTCTGTTGTGTGTGGTACTAGCAGTACTGACAGGTTCTGTCTTGCTTTTGTCTAAAACCATTTACACTTTGGAAAATTTTTACTATTTTAGGATTTTGGCCTCCTATCTGACTTTAATCTGTGAAACACTGATGTGGGGTGGGAGGCTTTGGCCCCTTGACTATGCATTAGTGGTTCGTTAGCACATTGAAAAAAGAAGGATGAATCTTTGTGGCATCAATTCTATACGATGCTCTTAGTGGTCTTGGTGCTCTTAAGCTTGCCAGGGACAAACCTGAAATTTGTGGCAAGACGTCGTTGCAGGTGTTACTGACACCAGCTCTGCAAGTCAGACATATTGCACACGGTTTCTGTATTAATTACACTGAAAATGGTAAGAAAACCTTTTCATCCTCCATACCAAGAAGTACATAATGCAGCATAGACAACAGGACTAGAGAGTTTTAACTAGAGGACAAGATATCAACACCCTTGGAAAGATCAAGAAAAATTGAACTGAAAAATTGAACAATTGAACTGAAAAATTGAAAACAAACCCAAGTGTTGCAGTTTTCTCTCCTGCAGAGGGAATTAAAAGCTTAAGTGAAGAGGTCAGAAGTCAACGAGAAGCTGAAAAGAACTATTTGGGAAACATCCACAGTATAAAAGCATAAAGGGGAAAATAAATAAGGGAAGGGGTGTTTCTTTTTGGTGCTGGTTGTTGTTTTACTTTAATAAAAAGAACTAGAGGGGAAAAGAAAAGTAAGCTGTCTTTGAGGGCAGCCTTTCCTACGGCAGCCATTGTAGCAAGTCCTACTGTAGCTCATCTGTCAGCATCTGGGAAATCCTGCACATACTATGTTCAGCCTTTTCCTGAGATCCCAGAGGCAGAGCTCTGAAACTTCACTCCAGAGGTGGCAGCTTTGGCAACATGAACAGCAAAGAAAGAAGAGTCTGTTTCTAGGTGAATGTCAAAACAGGAAACAATTTCTGCTTAAGCACAACTGTGCTTCTGACTTCACTGATAACACCCATTTCCTACAAACGTCAAAACAGGAAACAACCTGCTTAAGCACAACTGTGCTTCTCAGTTCTGACTTCACTGATAACACCCATTTCCTACCCAATTACACCTTCTCCTTTTCTTCCACTTAGAACAGGCAAAGCAAGCTCTTTCTTATCAAACCTTCACCTGCCATGTAATTTAAATTCCTCACTAAAAGCAATACAGTTGCTTCCTTTCACTGCCCCTCGACGTCTTTCCCTCTCCAAACATTGCGATAACGTTCCTTTGCCACAACCAAGGACCTACCTCACAGAGTTTTTGTTCTTCTCTTCCATCTCCCGTCTCCTTTTCCCTTTACTGCCTGCATGCTACATAAACACCACGCTCAAATTCCTTTCTTCCAGTACATCCTTAGGATTCTGCAACGTACATCCTGCTGCCTCTTTTCCATCATCTCACTAACTTCACAGTATTTTCCACGCCATTCTTCATGCTGCTCTGGGCTAGTCTTGCCTTTCTTCATCAGCTTTTAACTTTATTACCGTGTCTTTTGTTACAGCTGCTTTTCAGCTTTCACCTGTACCTGGTTTGTTTCTGCACCTGTCAGTTACACTAATGCTCTCTCAGGTGCATGGACATGACTCTCAGAGAGCAAAAGACAAATAAGGGTAGCAGAACCAGAATTATAGTCTCGATTTTAGGATATGAGTATTGCTCAGCTTTGAAAACCTCTGTACAAATGACTACAGCGAGCCCTTATAACCACAGAGGAGAGGAGAAGAGATTCAGTTGCACATGGGGATTAATTAGGCCGATTAAAAATATTCTCATCTTAAGGAATTGAGCAAGACATAAAACTTGTTATTTTGTGTCGATTACTTTGAGGCAAAGTCATTATTTACCTTTTCTAAAGACTCCTCTTCATAGCCTCTTCCAAACTTTTCTGTCTGCTCATCAGTTGACTCCACTATCACCAGACTAGTTCTCCTTGGAGAGAGGTCATCCTGGTGGAGCTGGGTGTCCTCGGGCTCCTGGACGACAGGAGAGTCACCTCTCTGAGCAGACGATGGGGGCTGTGGGGATGGTTTTTCTCTCTCTGCCTTTGCCACATCGAAGTGTGCAGATTTTTCGCTTGCTGCTTTTCCAGTCCCTGGTGCTGTAGACTGCTCTGTTCCTGGAGTCGTGACACTGGGAATTACAGGTGCAAGGGGAGTTACTACCACGCAGTGCTTTCCAGTTTCCACTTATGGAACCTTAGGCACTGATTAAGTATTGTTATGTTGTCTAGCAAAGTCTAGAAATAGCTGATACTCCTTGACAATAACTACTGAGCAATCTGGCTTGGAATCCCTCCCATCTTCCAACCCAAGAAAATCTCCAAATGGATGTCCTAACACTGCACCAAATTCTGTACAATTTGGTCTCTGTAAAGCATTTATGTGAGCTTTGCTGTCACCTGTGCCCTCACAAATCTATGTATCACCTTTTTTTTTGTGGGGGGAGAAAGAGACTGGGTCACTACAGATGAATGTGAAGCAACTGCTACATTAATTACAAGCTATACAGCTGCAGTTGAGGAGAGACAACTTTTATGTAGAATTCTAAAGTCATAGCAAACAAAAATTTAGCAGAGAATTGTACTTTGTAACGTTATTTTCACTGTTGAACTTCGCTATGATTTAATTGCTGCCACAAGTTATTTAAACATATTATTACATACATTACAATGTAACATGTATAAAGGTAATACATACATTAAAGCATACAAACATGTAATATTTTTCTGTTGCATATGGGTGCAATAGTGACTTCAGATATTAAGCTAACTCTCATCTAACTGAGCTTTATCAAGTAACCTAGTAACTCTCATGCCAGCTTGAAAAAGCCACTTCTGATTTGCACTAACTGCGAACACATTGCCCGCTTCACCACCCAGAACCTTCTTTTGAGGCTGACATCTCCCTTTTCATGTATATTGGTAAAAAGAAAAACAGACAACTGTATCAAAACTGGTGGAATTACAGCCTGAAAAATAGTGAGCCTGCGAAAATTAAATCTTCCACTTGTAAAACTTCTGCGATGCTTTGGAGCTCACATCGACACGCTTGCTTTTTACCCACTCTCACCCTAAAAATTAACTGAGGAAATAGTTACGTTTTAATAACAGGAGTCCAGATTCTCTTCCCCATAACCGGTCCCATGAGGGGATAACAGTAACAGAATAACTTGTATGTAGATGGGTTTTTTCCTGATACAAGTTGGATTTTGACAATTTGTAGTGCTCCCCAACTACTGCCCTTGAAACAATTGTGTTCTAAAGGAAGACAAGATTTCACTGTCGTGTAAGTTAAAATGTATTGATCCAGCCTTTTTTCCCATTCACCAGGCTATAGCTATGATTGTATAATTCCTCTTCGTATGTGTTCCTTATAAGCTATTTAAATCTAGCCCTGTTTTCCTCCTAGTGCAACTAGACATGAAGTGTGGTGACACTCCCCCGTCATCACTGGTCTCATTTAGCATTGTCAACTTTGTCTTTAATCTATTCTCTATTCCTCAAAAAATTAATTTCCTCATACAAATCATTAAGAACTATTGGTATTTCTGCCTGTCAGTGCAACCTAAGTCCTCTGCCTTCGATGCTGTTTTCTGTCTCCCACACTCTCTCCTGGGTGTAAAGCACATCTTGAGTAAAAGAACCCCCAGAAGACCATTTGCTGGACTCAATCGGATTTTGACCCTCTGGAGCTGCATCTCCACATCAAAGCTGATCACTCCCAGGAAAACCACTTCTTTGGAAGGGGACCCTTGATATTTTGCTAGCCTAGGAATATCTGAATCAACCCTGCATAGAGTTCTCAGTGTGGGGTGGGATCCCCACGATTAGGGATGGTGGGAAGAAAGAAATATGACCCTTCTCAAGTTCCTTTCCAAATGAAACCCACCCCACTGACAGCCCCAGATCCGAACTGAAGGCTCTGTTGTGCAGGTCTTGTAAATTTACACTTTATTATGTGTTGTTCACTTCAGTACTTTTGTCATGTCTGTATGAACCCTGTTTCTGTTCCTGTAGCCATCTGGAATTTACATTTAACAATCTAGCTCCTAATAGTGCTTATGAGTTTTGTGAGTAATGATAAAGCTGGAAATTTTTTGCCTCAACTGAAAAAGCCACCTTAAAGTTGAAGAAAGGCTCCTCTAGTGTTGATTCCATTAACATTACTTCCCATCTAACATATGAAAAAATATACACAGTTTGCAAAAACCCCCACCTCTGTGTTACCCCTCTTTTCCCTCCTATGTACTAGGCTACATTACTGCTTTCTATTCACAGTGACAAACTGGCTTCCTCTCCTAACCCCTAAGACTTCCTCCACATGGATTAAAAAGTCAAACCTGGAGCAGGAACTAATGCACTGGTGTGCACGACTGGAGGGAAACTCTAACAAGTTCCTGTGTTTCAAAGAAAACTGTAAAGCTCTCTTATTACACAGAGAAGAGAGAATGCATTTCACATGGGTTTCATTCTGGTCTTTTGACACTTACAAGTATTCATGTTGTGAAGCAGATGTTTTTCCTGGCACATCTTGGGGTTTCCCTGAGAATTCAGCTTCTACTTGTTCCTTATGTGCTTGTCTCAGGAGCTCAGCCATTGATACTTCTGCCTCACTCCTGGGAGTACTGTCCTGGAAAGGAGAATAACTGACAGACACATCTTCCTCGGAGACAATAGGAGGGTGTTCACTTGGGTCCCTGTCTTTAGATATTCCATGTTGTTGTTCTTGCTTATGTCTTGAACTGTACAGTTCTTCTGGCAGCGCAGAAAACCCTTTAAAAAACAGAGAGATGGGGAGTGTCATTACAAGTGTTACTAGAATGCAGGAAGTCCTTTACATTGTCCATCTGCATTTAAAATCCCTGGATGGAATACACTACCTAAAACTGTTAGACATCTGGAGTAGGAGAGGGCATAACCTCTCTATAGGTAGCTGAGGGAACACTGGATAAACACTACTATTGCCAAATAAGGAATCTTGACAGTAACAGGGAAAAAAAAAACCAAAAACCCAGAAATTTACCCAGAATAATTAATCTTGAAACCCTCAAAGTATGAAAGAAGATTTACAACAGGGTTTTTTTTCCAGCAGATTAGGATAGGTTTTAGTGACTTTATTCCCCCCCATCCATTATCTATCTTATAGAAAAAAGTAACTACACAAGTATGGACAAAGAAATTCATACAGGACTAGGTGCAAGAATTCGTTATTTGATGTGCTTCAAAGCATACAAACACATCCACCTGCCCCAACCCCTCATCTCAAAGGAAGGGCTCTCATTCTGCAAAAAAGGTGAAATAACATACGTATGTCTGTCACACAGGCTGCAAGTGGCAAGCTTGGGCCTTTGCTTTTCCTTACTGGCCATGTTCACTAGGAACCTATGGAAATCTGAAGAACAGCTTGAGGGAAAACGTAACTGCTTGTACTGAATTCGAGCTGGACACAGAGCATGATGTTCTAAAGTTAATCAGTTGTGATATTAAAAGGCTAATTAGAGCAAACAACCTTCTATTCCTACATTCTCTTAAAGGTGAGACATTTGGACCTGCCTAATACTTTACTGAGCTACTAGTTGAATAGGAAGTTAAGGATGTAAAAGTTTAACTTCCAGAAAAGAGAATTTTACGTCCCATAAATTTCAGGTGTTTCTTTAGTTTGCAACCACTGATCTAATCTACTGAACTTTTAAACTTAAGAAATCCAACAGCTCCGTAGCAGAATTACAATACCCTGGATATTTGAACCCAAAGGTTTTTCCAAAGCATGGAGTAGTTTTCCTTTTACAAATCTTGGTCAAATCCTAATGCAAACTTCTTAACTTTTATGAAGGCAACTGTATAAGCAAAAAAAAAAAAAACAAACCCAAAAACCCCACTAAACTGGGCAGAAGTATTTGCTGTAGTTTCTGCCCACATTCCTTTATTTGCTTTGTAAGAATCAGCTAATGCAGAGATCGTACATCAGGCGCAACAGTGACCTGTGTGATTTCTTGCTTGTGCTCATCTGTATTATCTGTGCTTTCAAAATGAGATTCTAATGCTCAGTCATAAAAGTTAACAGATGATCCAAGTCAAACACTTCAGAACAGCACCTAGTGCTGAGCTCAGACAACCTGGACAGTCTGGATCAGGAGACCGTTACCTTCACTATGGTCCAGTCCTATTGTCTGTTCAATTTCTGCGTAGGTGCGGGTGCCGTGGGCCTGCCTGGAGTCTATGCCGCTGGTCTCCATCAGGTGAACAATATCCATTCGGTTGATTTTTGTAAGACATTGGGTGAGATTTGTATCTGTGGCATTAAAACAACACCATGGAACCGAGTTCAGAATTTCACACGCTCTCTCCCTTCTGGTTTCCATATGAAGGACGTGTACAATAATATCATATATAGAATACAGATGCATTTAGAAGCATTGCTATGTAAAGTCTAAAATGAACTGAAGGGCTGCCTATAAAACTTACCACTCATCCTGTTTTTGCCATTAACAAATTTGTTTAGTTTCCCCAAACATTTTTCAGTCTAGGAAAAAGAGGTCTCATTTTTTTCCCAGCCTTTCTTTGCTGTAAGATCTTCTGCCTTGCCCTCAAATGAACAAGACTAGTTGTCTCTGAGAATCCTATGATACACCATGTTTTACAGACAAGCTTAAAAAAAATCAAGTGCAATTGATGATCATTCTTTCCATAGCTTAAATTTTACCTACATTTTCTTTTTGTGATTGTAACACACATCTGTCACCTCAACCAGCAAACTGGAGACAGTTGTACGTACTCCAACTGGAAACCAACCTGTGGCGTGTTTCCCATCCCTTTCAAGCCAGTATTTGAGGAGTGCATGGCTCTGGTCTTGAAGTGAATTAGGATTTTCAATTCGGATCTGGTGAATTTGCTCTTCTGTGAAATCCAGTTCTCTTGCTAGCTCTGAAAAATAAATAAATCTATCTCTGTAAAGATGCCTTTTTCTTTTTCCCTGCCTTACATCTATTTTACAGCTATGGGCAGCAAAGTGGATGACAAACTTTTCTGAGACCAAATTCTCTTTGCTTTTAGGCACCTTGTGTTACATTTAGAGACGCTGATAAACAGTCAGTTCACAACAAAGACAGAAATGCATTATGCCCACAAGTCATGGGTCTGTGTGAGCTTTTATTTTGTGTCTACCATTCCCAGCTGTCAGAGCCACACCACTACTGACAAAATTCAGCAGTCACAACTTATCAAACAGAGTGCAGCTGCAGTAAAAGCGCATGAGCAGATAAAAATATTTCTAGCTACAGAGCACCATGCTCAGCAGATTCTATCCTCTGAAATGTTAACTATTTCAGAAACTTTAATCAAAACCTAGTAAAAGAATTCATTTTAAGTAATGGCATTTTGTAGGGCTAGATTAAAGCATAATACCACCACTCCCCTGGATTTGTGTCATTTCAAGAAAAGTAAATGTGTCTGTGAATTACAGTTGAAAACCAAACGCTGAAAATGTGAAACTAAGAATAACTGATGCAGCACAGGCTCAGAGGGCAGTCCAGAACAGAGAAATGGTTGAATAGTCTGTAACGTCGTTATTGGATCCAGGAACAGCTTTCTGCCCGCATCAAACTAAGATGCAACTGTTAAAACAGGTCATTAAATGAGTTAAAGCCATGGAGAATTTGTGAGATTCCTACTGTTATTCCTGGTCTCCAGATTTCTGCTTCCTCCCCAATTCTTTGGGATCCATATTCTGTTCCATTGTCATTACTGCTATAGTGGCACAGGCTGGGTTTTGCAGGGTGCCACGTTTTAGCAGGGTGGAGGGAACTCCAAACCCCAGATAACCTTATTTCCAGGCTGGATTGTAAATTGGTGCAACTGTAAACTTCAACAAATAGACAGTAACGACACAAGAGATTCAAATGCTAGGCAGTCAAATTAAGTGTGAACAAAAAACAACCACTACTTTATCCCCCAAAGGAACATTTGACACAGTAATCTCTACTATAATCCCTCTTTACCATGATCTAAGACAGGAATAATTATGCAGGTGTTTTACCCCGCCCTCTCAAAAATGCTATAAAACATTAAGGACTGTTTTGATTAGCAACTGTTTTTTCTAGCTTTGTTTTCACAACTGTCTATTCGTTTCTATAAAATTTTCAGCAGATTCCTAATGTGTTACATCGCACAGGTCCAAGTCCTCCCGATTCCAAGATAATCCACGGGGATTATCTTGATTATATTGGGATGAGGGACATATGCTCCCCGTCTTCTCTATGGATTGAAATAGAGGACAGGAAAGGAAGAGGTGAGAAACTTAAGCAAAAGTATCAGTGATATTTAGCATATACTCTGAAGATGCTTATAAAAACAGTACAGAGCATAATCTTCATTGTGAAGGACGTCAGATTTTTTTTCCTCTCTTCTTTAACTCCCAGAGCCTTGCTCAGTTTCAGGAATGTGGTACTGCTCTAGGGACAGACCTGGTTTAACTTTTTTGCAGCAATTTTTTGTCGGATTGCAGAGTTTTGACGCAGCACTGGGATTTCTGCACAGCTTTTGAGCTGCTTTTCAGTGACAGACATCTACCTGCATTTCAATCTGTGTTACTTTCACTGAAATGTTTCTATAAAACATCTTTAGATAATCAGGAAATAATCTAAAAGAAACATGAAAAGAAAGTGAGGAATGCTCCCTTCCTTTCCCTCTGGAGCAGACGACGTGCATTTTACCTGTCCAGCTGAATCCAAGATGATCAGCAATGTGGGCCAGTCTTTCTTCTGTCCTTTCCTGATCATCCTGTTGATCTAAAGGTCAAAGAGAGTCACAAGTTGCCTTTATAAGTTAAACACCATTTTCATAGGTGATAGAGCCCAAGAGGGGAAAGCAGTGTTCTATTTTATTTTTTTCTAACTGCTCTAATCTAAATGTGGACAGGCTGTTAGGACTGTAAAGTGAGGACTGTAAATCCCCAGGCTGGGGGTGGGGGGGGAAGCTTGATTTTTCAAACAGCACAGGACTAGCTACATGTTCCATTTGAAAATCAGGCTTGCATGTGAAAATCTAAACAAGGACTGAAGCACCTCCTGTGCCTATTTGGCCAAGTGTTCTATTCTAGAACTACATTCTAACATTAAATGGGAGACTTCAACTAAGTCAAGAGCCCTGCTTTTCCATGCCTCCTTGGTAAATGCCAAGGTTGAAAAATTCATCTGGACTGCTGCTTCTAATTTTCTTCTTTTTGTTGTAG
>NW_010294868.1:23276-45201 GCF_000700745.2 Antrostomus carolinensis
CTTCATGTTGTGCTTTGTATTTGAGATATTGTTAATTTAAGGGTCTCTGACCATTTCAACTAGGGAGTGATACAAAAATACTTACAATGAAGGCAAGGAAAAATCAGATGTTCATTTGCCAGTCTGCATTTATTTGGGTAACAGAGAGACTGGCTGCTCCTCCCACCCCCAAAGCTCATGGGAGGATGGCAGAGTTTGAGTTTTGATTTTCCCTGAACGCACACGTGGATTGTTATATCTCAGATTCACGTTGCTTAGGGTTAAGGATATATGCATGTTTCATTTTAGCTGCTGGATTTCCATCGTGGCTACTCAGCAGTAGTACACAGAGAAAACCCAAACACCAGAAAGTCTTGTGCTCAAGTTACTGGTGACACAGAATTTCCTCGAGACACAGTTTGTCCAAAAAAAAAAAGGAACATGAAAAACTTAATTGTTTAAAACTTCTACAGATCTCTTTGTGTAACAACTCAAAAGAAAAGGAATTTGCATGTCTCAGTTTCAATCAATGCCCATCAATTTCATTATTAGTAGAAATTAGTAGTTCAGACTAGGGCCAGGGAAAGCCAAAAGCCAAAACGTGCATGCCCTTCGCAATCGGTTTAACGGTTAAACAATATGTATTTTTAGAAGTGTTTCTGTTCGTTAAGGTAACACTTCCCTTGCATTCATGGTTTGCAATCTTGAGATTGTTTCACAGACAAGAAAAACACAGACACAACACAAAAAAAACCAAACACAGCTCACAGGGGAAAAAAAAAATACACAACTAACCACCAGAAGCTGAAAAGAAAAGGCCACACAGGTGACATGTGTACACAAACGCACGTACGCGCACACACACACCCCAAAGGAAACAAAGAAACCAAAAAGATCAATTCATGACATGCGGCGCACAGGGAATCCCAGCCGTTGGCAAATACCTTCATCAGCATGGTCATGGACATTTTCATCAGGGATACGTTCAATCTGAGTCTCTACGGACTCATCCCAAATGGGTCTGGTGTCAAAGATGTCTTCAGGAACTGACTGCTGAGCCTCACTGGATGGCACATTCTCAATAACTGAAACTTCTAGGGCGCTACTGCTTTCATCATCTGAAACTAATTCTTGTTCTCTCTCTGACTGTGTGAGTCTTTCCACTAATTTCGAAGCTTCATCACTAATCTCTTCAAAGAATTCTATGGAGTTTTTGTAAAGGTCAAAAAAATGTTCCTTACTTTCCTTAGTGGGACTAAAAGCACCGCGGGAGGCTGCAGTGCTTCTGCTTTTAACTGGCAACCGCGATGAAAACACCTTGGGTCTTGCTGTTGTTGCCTCATCTGAGTCTAGCTCAAGCTTCATCTCTCTCTCCCTCTCCCTGGTCTCTGCTTCTGCCTCTGCGTAACTCCTGGCTTTCACTGATCGTTTGGCCTTTGGGTCCATGGCAATACCTGCATCAGATTCAGATTTACTTCGGTTATCTTGTTTCATAGGCAGCTTGCTGGTCACGTCAAGAGCTTTGGGTGACTCTAGCTTGCAGACAGACGTGTCTGTGTATGCGGATTGTTGTTCAGCTTTTTGGAAAGCTGCTTTGACAGGAATTTTAGACTTTGGTTTTGCTTGGTCATCTTTTCCTTCACACTGCAAACTATCTAGGAAGCCATCTGTGGGAAGGCTCTCGTGTTCTGATTGTTGGAAGGACTGTGAAGCAGCAGCAGCTGTTCTCACAGGAATTTTGGATTTGCTTTCACAAGAAGGCACTCTCTCCATTAGAGCAGTGGGGATTTCAATCACAGACCTCTGTTCCTCTGGTGAAGAGTCTGGGGACTCATCGCCTTGTTCGGAACAATCTAATCTAGCGATTTGGGAAAAATCTAATTCATCTCCTACAGACTGCTCAGGAGAGATAGGGCAAGGCACCTGACTGCTATCAACCGTGTCGGTCTCCGTTCCGAAGGGCTCAGCTTCAGAGGCAGCAGTTTCTTTCTTTGGTGATTTGGAAGAAGCTGAAATACCCATTTTAATTGGAATTCTGGATTTCAGATCTGCTTTTGCAGTGCCTATGCTGACACCTTCACCCGTCATTTCTTCTGATCTCTCACTAGACTCAGATGCTGGGGGTGAATATTTCAGCGTATCTTTTTCTTGAGTATCTGAGTCCTCAGATTCTGAAGGTGGAAATGGATCTGGTGAGCTCTTCAGCTTAGAAGATTCCACCTCTGCCTCTTCTTCCACTTCTTCAGACAAAGAAACTTCTTCCTGAGGCTGCTGCCCCACTTCGAAGAACTGAAAGCTTTCATTGGGATAGTTCCTTTTGGTCATGTCAATGGCTCCACTTCTAGTCATTTCAAACAACTTCCCTTCCTGAAAAAGAAAAGGATTTTGTTCACTAAGTGGTGTCCCTTCTTCGGTGGGTGTTCTGGCCGGTGTGGTATCGGGTGTTGTGCCTTGCGATCGCCTGTCTACCATCAACCCAAAGATCTTCTGTTCCTCCTCTTTCACCCGAGCTTCAAAAGCTTCGTCATCTTCACGTATTTCACTCCACATGTCCGAATCCACATCAGTTTTAGTGATGACAACTTGACTGACCAGTTTCTCTGCTTCATCTCTTATATCCTCCAGGGCAGATTCAGCTGATGTTGTGGAATCCGACGCTGAAGATCCTTGTGGTATTTTCTGAAACGCATCCTCTGGTTTTGGCTCTATTTCCATGTACACTTCCTCTGCAGAGCGATATTCACTACCTGTGCCTCTGCTAAGTAAAGCTTCACCAGCCTGATCTTTTCCTTCTCCAACAGAATAGTTTTCCCTAGATAGCAGACTTCTACCAGGTCCTACCTTACTTTCAGACTCAGCAAAGAAATGTTCAGAAGACACATTTTCATAAGGGCTGACTATATAAGGAGCACTGCTTTCAGCAGCATCTGCTACACAGCTCTCAAGTTCCACTGTTTCAGTGGTAAGGGATGAATACTGTGGTAAGGGTTCCTCAGCATCAATATCTCTCTGAGATGTTTCAAAATCCCCATCTGCTTTTCCCAAAGCAGACTGGTCAGTGGTATCACCGTCGGCCGGTTTGCCATCTCGTGGTACAGAGTACTCGGGGGTACTGTGTCCATGAGAGCTGTCATCTGCTTTCTCAGGCACGGCTCCTGCAGCGATGACGTCTGCGCGTGTTAATGCCGCCGTGCCTCGGACATCTTTTTCAGCAGCATCGTGTCGCGGGAGCGTTAACGAGGGCTCAACGTGAGCTTCTTTTTGAGCACTGTCACCAATGGAATGACCCAGAGTACCCCCAGAGAGCGTGACTGGGGCGTTGGGACTAACTGTCTCACTGTCATCTGTACTGTCACATTTTGATTCATCAGCTTCTGCTGGTCCACAGCCATCAGAATGACAAGGGCCTGGTTCTCTCGAGGAGGGCGCCTTACAGCTGCCTCCAAGGACAAGCGGTTCCTCTATGTCACCTCCTGCCGACTCACCCTGTTCTGCTCTAACTGTACCTACCCTGAAGGAGCATTGTTTTGAATCGATGGGTTGAAAACCTGCTTCGTCGGGGCTAGAACTGGAGTCGATACTGGATGGCAGTGGTGAGGGGGGCTGCACTCGGATCACAGGCTCCATCAAGAGGCCTGAGTCAGCTTCTCGTTTTAGCTGAGTCAGTTCTGGCTCACTTTCTGAAGAGGAAGAACTTTTTCTAGATTCAGCTGCAGACATCACGACTGTAGGTACATCTTTTTCTTCTCCAGCTGTTGGCTTTGGTTCTTCAGCTTCACATGCAGATTCTGAATCGGCAACTGCAGCAGATTCGTCTTGCTTACAATCCTTTTTGTAATCTCTCTTCTGTTTTGCTTCTTGTTCTAATTCATCAAACATTTTGATTTTGGTCACCATTTTAAACATCTCCTCTTCAGGGGTGAATCTCTTCTTTGGTTCGCTATCCGAATCATCCTCTGGTTCTTCACTGACTTCGGGGATCACGGCAGACTTTGGTATGTTTGACAGTGCCTGCGAGTCTGCCGTTTTAGGTGTAATTTCATA
The DNA here is from genome assembly GCF_000700745.2 of Antrostomus carolinensis. Classification (NCBI taxonomy): domain Eukaryota; kingdom Metazoa; phylum Chordata; class Aves; order Caprimulgiformes; family Caprimulgidae; genus Antrostomus; species Antrostomus carolinensis. The sequence goes on from NW_010294868.1 coordinate 27,300, forward strand.
GCTAATTTCTTCAGAACTAGGAGTTTCAGGTGAAAGAGGACTTTTCCCTGAACTCTCCATGAGGGATGTTTGCTCGAGACTGTCATCATCAGCACTTCCCTCAGGGTCACGGAGAATCCTGGAACGCACCGATGCCAGCTCTGGGCAGGTTTCTCCTTTGCTAAAAACAGGCTGAAGAGGCCCCTGTGCCAAAATACCGGCCTTGACTGTTTGTTCTACAGGGCTACTTTCAAGGGAGTCACGGCAGGGAGACTCCTTCATGGGACTGGGCTCCAAAGAATCAGGCGTTTTGTGGGATGAGTTATCTTCTAGCACTGGGCTTGCTTCCAATGAGTCTTTATGACTTACAGCCAGAGAGTCATCTGCAACTGGGCTAAAGCTTTCGCTATCATGGCTAGCAAGTGCAAGTTCCAATTTCTGGGGACTTCTAACCACAACACGGCGTTCGCATGTTATCTCTTTTTCTTTCTCTAAAGCAGTGTCATGTGTTTCAGAAGACTGAGTTAAATGTGCAGTGGTTCTGGATTCTTTATCCCTGCTAATATCTTTCATAATGGAAGTCGGGCTACTTTCTGTAAGTTTATCAGCCTCTGCTTCAGAGGCTGCAGGTACAAGCTCTTCTGATACATGGTCAGAATGAGACTGACTAGTCTCAGGAACAGCATCTAGCCGTCTTTCAGTAATACCTTTTTCATCTTCCTTTGGAGAGAGTTCCTTCGGAGAACATGTTTCTGCTGCTGTGTGTGCGCTAGCTGCTCCCTTAGCTTCTTCAATTTGCCCGTCCGTTTTCTTTGGTGAGAATGAAAGGCTTTCAGGGCTTGTTTCTGGAGTCTCAGCCAGACCCTCGTGCTTATAACTCTCCTCAGAACTGATCTGAGGGGTTCCATCCAGTAGGCTGCCTGGAGAATCAGCCACACCTTCATGTTTAAGGCTCTCTGAGCTCCCGTCAAAAGCAGCACTTTGCAGAGAAAGAGCAGGAAGGAATCCATCTTTCACGTACTCTGTGGGGAAAGCCACGCTGAACGGACTGGTCAGTACTTGCTCCAAGTTAAGCTCTCCCTCCTCCGTCACCGAAAGGTGTCGGAACTGTTGGTATCTGTCATTATCCTCCAGTTCTTCTTTGATAACGTCAGAAAAGTCTGTTGAGGTTTTTCTGTCGGGGCTGATCTGGAAGTCAGCGTCTCCTGGGTCATCAGAAGTCCTGCCCTTCACAACTGCTGCATCTTTGGCGCTTTCATCAGCAAATACGGGAGGGAGAGGTTCGCTTGGTTTTTTGCTGCTCTGCTCTTTTACCCCCTCTTTACCTCCAGCTTTCTTGGTGGTTTCAACAGCAGAAATCTGCATTTTCCCTTTTTTAGATTGCGGCTCTTTCTCTGCTTTTGACACCGTGCTTGGTTTGTCCTTCTGTCTGTCTGTCTTGTGGCTCGCTACTCGCCTTGTCTCACTCTGTGAGGAAGCTGGTTTTCTCCGGGCTGTTTCCTTCTCAGGGAGCTGTTGCTTCTGTTTGACAGATTTGTGCTCAAACAATCCGGATATGTTCTTGGATGGGTCTTGACCCGACTGGAAGGCTTTCATCAGTTCACGAACTGACATGGTCTCTTCGAGTCTTTCTGTCTTAGAAGAAGGTGAAACGGGCGGTTGTGCTTTGTGTGCTACTGGTTTTTTGACTTGTGCTGGCCTTTTCGAAGCCTTTTCAGCAGTGCCTTCTCTCGTCTGAATTCTGACAGGTAGTTTTGACCTTACTTTTTGTTCATCTTCCACTCGTTTCTGAAGAGCTTTAACTTTGTCTTTTATTGAGCCAATAGGAGTTTCCTCTATAACAGGGGACACAGCTTTAGCCTCAGGAGCAGCTGTCACTGTTAAGTTAGGTTCCTCACCCAGTGACTCATCTGAAGTGACTTTTGTTTGTCCCTGTTTTTCATCAGTGCTGTGTGTCTTGTCTTCCTTTTGCTTTTGCTTGTCTCTTAATTTTGTCCTAACCGGCTTTTTAATTTCTAAGGCTGGCTTCTGTTGCTCCTGCGGACTTACCGTCCCTGTTGCTGGAGATTCTTGTCCTTCTTTTTCAGAATCCCTGCTTATTACTACAGCTTCGAATCTCTCTTTTACTAAGTCTTCCTGTAAGGCTTGTGGCTCTACCTCGTGAAGAGAAACGTATGTTTTTAAGTCCTCTGCAAGGTAATCTACCATTCCCGTCGTGTCTGGCTTCTCCGTTTTTGTTGTCTCTTTGCCTACCCTGACTTCTACGCAGGGAGGTTCAGTGACTTCTAAAGGAGCATTTCTCCTGGCCTCTTCAATTTCTTCATCACTGACAATGACCCATTCCTCCTCTTCTACAAGTTCTTGTTTGGAAAGGGACTTCTGCAAAACATGTTCTTCTCTGGTATAGGATCCACCTCTCAGAATTTCATTTACTTTTTCTAAGTCTTCTTTCACTCTTTCAACTATTTCAAAAGGCTCCCCTGGCTCTTCTTCAGTGGGTTTTCCAAGATCTTTCACTCTAATGGAGCCTGATTTATCGGAAGGGTCGGTTGTCAAGATGGCAGTCATTTTGATCAGATCTTGTTTCATCTCAGAAACTTCAGACAGCAGGTCTGGACTGGCTAGTACAGGGACTTCATTAACCAGATGGCTTTTCAGGATAGATGTTTCTGTAGATTCTGTCTCGTCATCTTTGATGCGAATGAAAAACATCGAAAGTAAAATGGAAATCAAAAATAGAGTTTGGAAAATGTAATCAGGACTGAAAATGACAGTCTTTGGTTGCAGTGGTAGGAAGGTCAACAAAATGGGCCGGGAATGGTGGATCCACAAGATCTGAGGGTACAAGAGCAAAGCAATGCTAACGGGGGAGAGGGGAAAAAAAACTGAAAAGGAAAATGGCAGGAAATAACTTGCTTAACTTTGTCAATATAGCACAACCACACATACAGTATCAAAGCTGGAACAAACCAAACCAGGACACCACTAAAAAATAAAAACCAAAACAACAACAACAAAATTCAAAATTAAAAACAGAAGGAACACAGTGAAGTCACACAAAAATAGGCATCTCAAGATTGTTCAGATGTTACAGATCAATGTTCAAACAAAAATAAAGAAGAAAAAAGGGGGAAAGCATTAGAACTGATTGAAAGTCGATCTCCTCTAAGAGAAAGCCAGTGTTAGCAAACTGTCAGAATAACATTCTGTGACCATTTTTTGTTTTCTTAATGATCAAAATAAAAAGTTAAAAGTTAATTCTGCAGTAATCTAAAATATGATCAAATATGTAGAGATCTGAATCAGCTGCAAACCGGCATTTCATCTAAGGGGATTTCACACCTAAACAATGAAACAAACATTCTTTTGTTTTAAGAGGCATGGTCCTTTCCTTGGAACATCCTCATTGACAACTAATGAATTGACTGAGGAAGGAGAAGACAGAGAAGAAAAGGAGAGAGAAGGAGAAAAAACGGGGTGAATCAACTTAGAAGTGATTCCAGAGTTATAAAAAATGTAATGTATGGCAACCAAAAATCAGAGACAGTCACACTAGACACACACATACAATTCATGTAAGGCAAGTTATTTCCATGCAAAGCAAAGGTGTCGCAAATGCTGCTGGGTATGTAGCTTCGGTTAAAAAAACAACAGCTCTCAAAAATTAATCATAGAAATTAAAGAGAGGTGAGAATGTTGTAAAACATACTGTGGTGAAATATTCGTCTAAGGTGTGCAATCAATGCACAGTAAACTGCATGTAGCTAATTCCCATTATCCCAACTGCCTGCTGGGAATATTCCGTTTCAAGAAGGACTAGTAGCAAATGTACACTGAACCGACTGAAACACTGGAGGACTGAAGTTCCGAGCAGAATGCAGTGCTTAGACCTTGTAATTGTACATTTTTCCCTTGAAGGTAGTGCAGCGCATCAAACCTGACACATCTCTGCACCCCAAAGTAGTAACGCAAATAAGGAGACCTGAGCAGTACAGAATTATCTGTATTTCTTTGTAATAAATACCCATTTGGCTATACTGTTCTCCTGTGTGGAATGACTGCTAAGTGTTCGTGCTGTACATCAATTATAACCGGATTGCTGGTGATTTTGGTGCTGAAAATCTGGTGCTTTGGTGCTGCTGTTTTTAGTGTGAACTATCTAGTGCATACCAAAATGCTCTCTAGTAATTTTGCAGATTCATAATCCATATTTTCATTCATGTCACATGGATTACTGTCTCACGTGATCTTCAGGATCGTGGTGCTGTTGTTTTTCCACTAGAACATGTACATAGCACGTCAAGAATAAATAATCCTCAAAATGCAATGTAAAAAAAAAAGGCAATGCATTGCACTTTGAACTGGAAACAAGACAGAAGTCATTCCTTCCTAAACAGATTTAACAAATCACTGCATCTGAAAAAAGTTCTTATGAGAGATACTCTTCAGACTGAATATGCACTTGTTTGATTTGCGTCTTCATTAAAGGAGATCTTGGGCAGTGTGAACCACTCCCTGTCATTTTCGTACAATAACGGCCTGACTGTGTATATGCACAGGGTCTGTACGCTGTCCCGAGCTTCACAGCCACATCTCCAGTCATATTTCACCACAGTAAAGAGGAGGGGGGGCGGGGGAGAAGGGTTCAACAGCCTGATTTCTTTGGACAGTATCACTTTTTTGGCATGGTTGTATTTCATTAATTTAATGAAATATACTGGAGCACTAATTACATTTTCATTAAAAGTGATACTGTCATTCATCTCAAAAATGAGGCAACGATGTGTGTCAACGTATGGACAAAACAAACATGGAGGGATGAGCATTCATACAAGCGAAATAGCAATAGCGGGATCACCAGGGATGTCAAAGGAAAGTAAATGCTTAGATGAACTGTTTTAAATTGTATTACCAGTTAATTTATACATTAGCATGTTTTTAATTGGTTAGCTGCTTTGGTATTAAAATGCTTTCTGTTACATTTTTAAAGAATTGATGTTATTAGCAATAGCAGTTAAAGCTTAGCTCTCTTTCATGCTTATCTTTATTCTTAACCATCTTTCATACAAACTGCATTATGACTTTTTCAAAAGAAAAAAGAACAAAACAAAAGGAAAATCTTACTTTTTTCAGAAGTAATATCAACCTGGAAGAGAAAAAAGGGGGAAATTTTAAAGTCTGAATATAATCAATATATACCAAGTCACTAGTGAAGTAGTGCAGTTGAGTCAAATCCACAAGATGTATGGAGACACACGGATTAATTGATTTAAATGGAATGGAGAGTGTATTTAAAATAACGGCAAAGCACGGCTTAATTTAGTGTTTCTAATAACGGAAAAATGGTCACTTGGCTATAATTATGGTCAGCAGGAGATGCAAAATGGTGCCACGTATTGTGTTTAAATACAACTAGCAGTAACATGGTCATCTGAAGGCAACTAGTGTGCTTTGTACCCGGTTTCATTGTACGTCCCCATCCCGAGATCAGAGTTTGCCTAGTTTTTGCCTCTGTACTTTGTGACGATGAACGCAGGTGCAGGAAACCAAACAGTTTTATTATCACTCAAGGGAACATAATCCTTGCCAAAACCCCATAAAAAATACAATATCTGACTAACTAAAAAAAATCAAGGAGTAAATTTTTGAAGTTGCCTTGTAGTTTGATTTTTTTCTTTCAGTTCTGCTAGCAAAATCATTTGTCCACACAAGCAAAAAAAGGTTTTGGATGTGTAAATTTGGATGTGCAAAAGTATGCAAAATTAGAAGTAGCACTAAGTATTTAATTTCCTATACAAACTTGTGGTGGTGGGATGACTGGGAGGAATGCAACTCAGCTATGCAGTGCTGTCCATACAATATACTGTGTATGTTAAAGCCCCCAAGACAGTTTTTCAGTGAGTATTGAAAAGTTTTTACTTATTTAAAAGTATTATTTATAAAGATAAATGCAATATATTGTCTTAGTTAAGATGTGACTAATTCCTGCTTTTCCATAAACTGGAAATGAATACAAGTAAATCACTGGCAACAACTAAGTACTATTATTAACATAAAAATGAATCAAGGAAACAAAAAATAGTTTAAAATGGAAGGTGTTTTTAGCCATCAATGAGCTTGTCCTTTCGTGCTTTAGTTTCTTACATAAAAATGTAAGTCATGAATGTTTGGGAAAAATAATTTTCCAATATCCTTCCCACTACGCTTTTACAAAGTTAAAAGCTGTGTTTAAAAAAGCTTTTGAGCAGTTTTGTGCTTTTGGTCTGACATGGAATGATCACCTGAAAAGCAATGTTACCTTCTGAATGAATATAGGGGGGGTTAGCTCAAAACCTTTGGCCACATTTTCACTGGACAGTGCCTACATTTCAGCACTGAAACAGGAGAGGTAACAAATATTTCTGGAGTGACAATAGGAAACTCCAACATGCAACACAACTTCTGAACTCTGTTTTGCAGTCCATTGTCTTCCTCCATTAAGATACAACTGAGTTTATGGTGAAGATGAAAACTCCACACCTTCTTATTGGGGGTAAACTTACTTTTAACTTGTGAGTTAACACTGATTCTGTACTGGACATCAGTATCCAACTCAGAAACCTGTAAGATCCAGTCTACTGGATGTCAGAAATGGGCAAGGTTTGTGAACCGCAGCCCTGCAGGTACCCAGGTGGTGCATTCAGCTGCCATCTGGCCGCAGACTCACCCCAGCAGTGAGGAACTTGCTGCTGGAGGTAACTGTATTGAGATCTGTTCCTCTGCCTCCCTTCCCCCCTACCCACCACCACTAACTAGAGGAAGCATATTCCCACTGTGCTTAGGGGTTAAGAAAAAGTGTAAAATAAAAAATGCTAACGATCCCCTGCTTCTGAACGCTTTAGACAGGTCTAGTAGCAGCCCATCGTTATTTTTAGGATGCAGGATGGTTCTCTGAACCAGAAAAAACAATCCCATTTCCCTTTTTTTGCTGCAGAGACCAAAGCTTAAACAAATACACTTACGTGGCTTATTCTTGAACAAAATCATTTGTGAATTATTAAGGAACTGTTTTGAAGGCAAAGTGAACTATTATACACCTCCAAAATCAGCACATCTGAATCAGTAAAACTTTAACAAAGGGAAAACTACAGTTGGTAAATTCCAAAAGTGAGCCTGTGCAAGAGCCTGTCAACTGCACTCTGTTGTGTTTGCAGCACTGAGCTAATGCCTGACACGCCTGTTTCGCTACAGATTTACTCCTCCAAGCTGTAGCTGTTAGTTGTATTTTAGTAGCATGCGTAAGCAATAACATGCTGTTAGAGCAACATTACCTCTTCTTCTTGTTCTTGGTCTGATTCTGATTCCTTTCAGTTCCAAAATGCCATGCAAAAAGAGAAGGAGAAAACAGCAGGCACAATGCAAATTTTTGAGAAGAAGAGAGTAGGAAAAAAATCACTTCTGCCAACATTTAACAGGAAAGAAGAAAATGCAGAACATTTCTGCAATTGATCTCTTATTCAAAAAGAGGCAAAACTAAACTGCCAAAGTAAAACACAAAAGGCTACAGAATCAAACAAACTGCAAACAGAAAAGTTGCTTCTGGGTGTTAGACTTCTAGTGATCCTTACTTGTACCAAAACTTAAAATACACACATGCTTTTGCACCCATAAATTAGCACGAATAAATACTTAAAATAGTTAAGAACATTACCCATTTAAAGTTAAAATATGTTGAGAAGTGTTATTTTTACATTATACAAAAATGCTTTAATAAAGATTATATTATATGCTAAAAATGCTGAGAACAAATGAACACCAACGGGCCAGACTTTGGGCAAACAGCCTAAGACATTCCTAAAAGGCAGGCAGGCAGCTCCTTCTCTGACAAGGACAGCAAAGAATGCGAGTTACCACGGAACAGCAATAAACTCACTCTTTCTGGGGAAACAAGTGCTTCTTAATATCTGAGCTCACTTACACAGGAATCAAGGGCACTCTATGAGAATCCAACTAGTCTCCATCTCCTTATTTATAAATACTAACTCATCCTAGAGTTTTCCTCTCCTTTTTGTGCCCTTGATATCGGACCATTGTCTTCCCCAGGTACATTATTAACTGTTATAACAATATTCTGAAGAAAGACCATTTACACCATGTGTCATACTCAAAAGATCCTCAAAAGATTTGATCAGACGCAGGAAGAAAAAGTCTGTGTCAAAAGTCAATGTAACATTAAAATCCAGTCTAAGGAAATGTTTTTTGGCAGTGCTATAAACTTTCCAAACTTGAGAGCTCAAGTCTGCTACATTTTTATTGCTGTCACCACAGATAAACACGGCAGTTAGCTAAAAATGCTACTGCACAGCCCACCAGCTTTCACACTGGCAAATGAAAAACATGACCAATCTTCAGTCCTTCTGTACTTCATCCGTTAAAACAGTATGATCTAGAGATGTATCCTTACGCTTCATGAAACGGGTATGAATAGTAACTTCATCTCCAGAGAGGTGTCACAAGACATGGTGAGACACTATGAGAAGTCTTTGGTAAAACAAAAACTGAACCCAGAGGTGCTCGCTGAGTCCCAGATCTGGCCCACCCCTCAACAGAACCTGGGTAAAGATTCTGTAGGAAACACGATTAGCACAGGTCCTGTGCAACACCAACTGAAACCACGGGAGCTGTGTGTGTAGTGCAAACTGGATTGTTGTTTCCCTTCTGTCATCCGAGTTCTCAGAGAATATTCAGTAGCATCTCTGAACACTGGCATTACGAGTACCAAACCCCAGAAACTGAAAACACTTGGGTGGGATTCATTTTTTATAAAATACTGACTGCAAAGCTCTAACAATGTCTTGCCCTCCCACTCACTTCTTGTTTCTGTTACAAGGCTGATGCCTAGAGATCAGTGCGGTTTCACAGTACCTTTGTGTAAACAGGTAGAGTGATGTTTAAATTACATATGGCTTGATGAACCAGGCCTCTGGTAGATTTTGGCTCCTTCATGAATGATAGGCGTCCACAGGGCTCTTGAGTGGTGTCTCGCACCTGGAAGAGCAAACACACCGACATTTAATCTGTTGTTTTGCTGGATGATCTGCTTGTGCCACTCAGGACTATTTAGCAGGAGGCCAGATGTGGCAGAAAAGGTCCATGTAGGAAAAAAGAATGTTTTATCTTTTTTTTTTTTTTTTTTGTTTGTCTGTAAATGCACATATGGATGTATTTGTGTGTCAAAGCAAAACAAGGCACAAGCATGTACGTGCTTACACGTTAGAAACTTATGTACAGAAGGCAAACCCAACACTGTAATCACAGTCTTGAAAGAACAGAGACATTCCAGTATGGTGATAACTTACAATACCCATTTTTCACTGAAATGGTCCCCAAACTGTATGGTGGTAACAGAGACTCATTTTGTATGAGGTGACAAAAGGAACTCAGTCATTTTCCCCTATGTGGCAAGAACACATATTTATGCTGATGTCAGCGGTAACTCTCTGCTCAACATTTTAGTACTAAATACTGTGTTGGTTCATGTGGCTGCGTGGCTGAAAATGGTGAAAGATTACACTTAAAATTTCTTCTCTGGCAAAATGTTTTCTCAAATAAGTTGATAAATCCTAGTCTCGGAATGAAGAAATTTTCTGGAAAGCATTTATAGGTGTGGTTATTACCTACAGAAGACACTACATCGTGACGTACTTGAAGATTTGGCAGTGAACCTGAGAAAAATCTCTGGCACAGTTGTTGGCAGAAACGAGAGTTAAGCGCTTAGAACTTCAGATACCAGTCATGTCACTTCAGCTGTCGTACGTAATGTCAGAAGGATTATGTACCATGTCACAGAAGAGATAAAACTGAAAGTATTGCCTCATTCGCAGTGTTCTGAACTGCTAAGATGATACCATTAGACACACATGCATTATCTTTATCTGATTGAGAATACCAGACACAAAGACACGCGTGGTTGTGAACATACTTCCGAAAATCCATCATGGAGAAAAATATGCAAAGTCAAAGGTAGGTGGTGATACAGGTAAAGTTCTAAATTAAAACAAGCTTGCAAAATCTTGCTGGAAAGGAGGGAGAGAGTTTAACAGTTGTCTAGCAGCATACAGCAGATTTAATACAATGAGGGACTGGGTTGATTTTATCGACTTCTTGGCAGTTTCCATTCCTAAAGCATTTCCCTCCAACTGTTTGATGTAACGGTAACAGCGCACTCCATCGTCGTCAGGGTGTCCCAGCGGAAGGAAAAGCTTGTGGGGAGAGAGAGGCGTGCAGTGCCCTGGGAGTCTCTGTCTCCAGCAGAGGTGGTGATGGTGGCTCGGGGACAGCAGCCCTCTCTGCTGCCAGCACAGACCCCAGGGACAGCGCTGTTTACCTGACTCACTGCTCCCTGCACATCTCCTGAACGACGCAGCCGAGCCCCGCGGACCACGGTGTTCCTGTCACTGGCTTGATAACCAGGGCTAAAGCATTGCTTAATTTGGGATCAACGGAGGCTTTTCGCTTTGCCTTTTGTTTTACAGACTTTCCTACTCACATACATTTTTTTAATATAGACTAGTACAGTAAAATCCACACTCCAGAGATAAAATCAGGTTACAGCTGGGAATTTCTCTAAATTACTTCCTTTTTCCTTTGTTCTCAAAATTATGGGAAAACCATAGCTTGAAATATCCCCCAAAAGGAGCCATGCTTTGCTAACTGGAGCCCCCAAGGGAGTTTTGCATTGTTACTGAAGGGAGGATGGCTGGTTGAAGAACAGTTGTACCTGTATTTACAGCCATATGCACATTACAAGTGTAGGATGTGACAATCAGATTTTGATAGATTCCTGCCAATTCCATTGCGTTTTCTGACACTTTTTTGCAGTTTCCACATTTTTTTCTTGCAATATATTGAACCACGATACAGAAGAACAAACAAGACTAACTTGATCAGCTCTTTAGATTATTAGGTAGACAACAGGAGTCCCAGAAGTACCATTTTGGTGTCAGAAAGAATGCTGTGGACATGGGTGTAGAACACAGGCACAGATAATTAGATTTAGAGAAAAATTTTAGTCAATTTTAGGTAGCCACTTCTGGTTGTTTTGACTACCCAAATCAGCATTTAATCCATTATCATAAAATAATTTGGGACTGTTCTTCAGCCTGCTAAGCTTATAGTAAACTCAGAAGTTTAGGCAAAAAGTAAAAACCCAACCCACAGCCCATAGTATAATGTTACCTTAACAAACAGAGGAAGTCTGTTTTCTTTGAAGGCAAAAAAACTGAATATATGATGTTGCCCACTCTTTGTGAGTGGCACCAAATTGCCAAAACAGTCAACATAGATGGGTTTTCCTTCTAATACCTGTTGGAAATGAAAGAGAAGCAAAGCAGCAGTTAATCACAGTGAGGTGGTCAGGATTGCTTCTTAAGCATAATTCTACCGTAGTTTTGATCAATTTCTTAAACTGCTCAGACTCGTCAGCATTTACAAGCTTTAGATACAGTTACCCAAAATTAGTGGAAGCATTTCAGATTATTAAATCCCAACTGGAATATATTGTTAATTTAATAACAATGCATGACCTATAAATGACAAAATGAGTATTCAGTGTCATGAATCTGGGCAAATTCTCAATCTGTATTTTTTTTTAATTTGTATTTTTTGTTGGCTCTGATTTTAGCATACTCTGCTAACCTGGCCTCATCACAACAGTCTAAGAAATATTTTCTTCAGCAGAGAAATCCAAAGTCCAAGTTTTGAATGGCAGGACAATAAACCAGTCTGGGAATGTCATGAAGTTGCAGAGGACCTGGAGCAGGTTGCCCTGGCCCAGGTTGGCCAGAGAAGCTGTGGCTGCTCCTCCCTGGAAGTGTTGAAGGCCAGGTTGGATGAGGCTTTGAGCAACCTGGTCTAGTGGAAGGTGTCCCTTCTGCTGGCAGGGGGGTTGGGACTGGATGAGCTTTAAGGTCCCTTCCAACCCAAACCAGTCTGTGATTCTGTGACCTTTTTACCAAAGCAAGAACTTTAAAAATCAGATTACCTATGTGTTTAATCCACTTGCAGGGTGCTGCAGCAGGCAAAGACATTGTGTATCAGTAGATTCTGTTTATTTCATCTGGATTTTTATTTCCAGAAATTCAGCCTTGTCATTCAGTTTTATAAATCTGTACCTTATCTAGTGGCTCTGCACATGGAATACCTGTCAGAGTTTCAGGAACAGCGAGGAGAATTTTTTTAAAGGTGGGTTTCTCATGGAAAAGAGACCGTACTAAAGCGGAAGGACATGCCAAGGAAAGCTTCTGCCTGTTCCAAACCCTGACCACTGCTGACTGCCTTTCTGGTTAGTGATACTCATTTATGTAGTTGAGATTTACCTGTCCTTTTTGGCTTTCACTATCTCCCCTTTTCTCACAACACCCACGTAGTATCAGGCTCAGGAACATAACAGTTCAACAAAGAACAACACCCTCAAAGCTCCTCTTTGCTCAGACGTTCCTCTAAGAGGAAATTAGTAACTAAAAAATTCAAGCTGTCTCAACTGGCAGTTTGCTACTGAAACTAAGCTAATTAGAGCTAAGTAATCACTGTGGACCACCACAGACATGACTGTGAGCTACCTGGACTGAACTTAGGGCTAGCCTGCCTCCACAGAACTTAGTTTTGGACTAACTGAGGAAAAAGTCCATTTACAACACCTATCTGCCACCTCTCGGCTCGCTGCTGATTGACTGAAGTCCTTGGTCTTGTTGTGCACCTGAAACCCAGCCAAGCTGTGCAAAATTCTTACAAACTATTGCTTTTTGTTTAATAAAAGCCATGGGTAAGGTCTCCTGCTTGCATAACTAGCCGTCTCAAATGGATTTCATAGTACTTAGTTGGCAGTTGCTACTCTAGTTCTGAATGTGGATTAAAGGAACGCTGATCCTGACGCTAGAGAGAAGGAGGAAGAGGAACCTGAGACTGCTGGACTAAATGGTAACCCCCAGCTTTATTTTATTACCCAATTTCCTGGCATAAAATCAGTCCAGTTTCTAATTACAACTGTTTAGCATGTCTGCCATACAAAGGCATCCTGGCAAACCAAATGCTTTCCATTCAGTTTTGTCCTGAAGCTTTTCTAAGCCTTAGCCCCATAACAGAGAGCTCAAACTCAGCCCACTTCTGCACTTACCACCTCCTCGAATCCAGCTTAAGGTTCCTGCTACCTCATTTTTTAATTGCTGAGGACTGCCCTGAGAACACACTGGATGTCCCATTTGAATGCTGATAGCAAACACGGGTATTACCAGAGTCAGACAGGCAATTCCTTTCTAACTTCCCACAAGCAGCTGATTGGATTTCCTCCTGGGTGAAGCACACAGTTACATTCCACCTTGACCCAGGAAGACCCCGGTGCAGTCAGCAGAACATTGCTAACCTTCCCACCAGCCCTGTGGACTAAGAGATCAGCAATTGCCCATTGGGAGCAGGATTTCATCACTCGTATCTGGCAGCTGCTTTTTCCCTGATACCTGATAAAAGTCCAAGTTTCCATCTTTTCACGATGCTGCACCGTGACGGCATTTGTTGGCACTATTATTTTTCAGGACTTGTGGCAGACAAGGCAGGAAACATTAGCTTAAAAACAGACATTAGAAAATGGAGAAAACTGTTTAACATGCTTGTGCAGTACCTCTACATCCCTGCTTCTGGCAACTTCAGCAAAATTCTCTTGTTGTTCTAGAGTTTTATCCACCTTGTCATCTGTCATGCAAAAACATCTTAACCGTGCTTCAATGGGATCGTGTGACTTGGCAAACACCACAAATTTGGCCATGTAGGGCACACAGATAATCTCTCTGTACACTTGAGAAGCAAAAGTAACGGATTCTTGCGTCTGTCGACAGTCTATCAACCAAAATCTGCAAGAGAAAATGAAGAGTTGCATGATCAGCACAAAGATTTAAGCGAGAAAACTGTATGTTCTCCCATTTTGGCAGCATTAGCTGGTAACCAAGCCAGCTTGTATGTGACAAGTCAGAATAAAGCAAAGAGCAAAAAAAAAAGGTACCATTTGGCAAGAATAGCTCAAGAATGCTCGTGGTGCCCACTATGCATTTAGGAGCGTGGAGCAAAATCAACAGGGACAGCATCTGGACCACAGCTTAGTCTCCTAAATACCAGACGCAAACCCTTCACAGAGTCTCCTGCTGCACCAGTCCCAGGCTGCTGTTTGCCTTTCTGGTCAGATCTCACTCAGCTGGAAGCTCACGTGCTTTTAAAAGCTTTAAGAAGTTCACCTGTCCCGTGGCAGTCTCATACATCTTCTCTGAAGATTTAAATATATGAACTTTTTCCTATTTTTATGTTTATAAAATGAATTTATATATATATAACATTTATAAGTATGTTTAGAATATTTCAACAATTATTGATGGCTTACCAAAATCAAGAAATTCTGGGAATTCATCACAAAATCTAATAAATGTTGTTCTTCTATTCAAAAGTTTGCTACGGTCTAAACTTTGTGTTAAACTGAATTGACTCCTTATAGTGAGAATATGTGAACAAATGTTTCCTGCCGTTTACCAAGAAATAAATCTCTTCCAGAATAAGCTCAGTGGTTTCTGTTTTCTATCACTTTCACCAGTTTCTGATGACATGTGACATGGTGACTGATCTCACCACCATTCTTCTAGAGCCGCCCAGAAGATCTCTGATTTTGTTCTTTGTTTATCACACATCACCATTTGATTTCTATGCAGAATGTAAGTAGAGAAGGGTGCACGGGAAGTGTACAGTGCAGATTTCCCCCTGACTGTGACTCTGCAAGATGTACCTGTCCTCTAGAGAAATACAGGTTCTTTTTGACAGCTGGTTGCTGCTAAACATCTGATGATGCAGAAGAGAGGAACGTCACATAAAAATCTAACCACAACTGCTTGTATCGAGTCATGTGCAGAGCCTGTCATTTCTCCTCCAGGTTATGACGAAATGGTTAAAGCACAGAGTGGGCAATTTCACCCTTTTCTCTTTAGCTGCCTGGAATCTTCCCAGGCCTTGTGCAATTTCTTGTTTCTCAAGTGCTGGACACAAGAGTCTGCCACACTCAGGTGTTAGTGAACCCCGTGCAACCTTCTGGCGTGACAAGTCTCTGCAAGAGTTTCCTGATGAGGAACAGGAGACTTGAAATGGCTTTTGGTAGGTGTCACTAATCCTTCAGCCTGTTCTTGGATCTCCATCTCTAACAGGTGAAATAGAAAGCTGCTTTGCCCAAAACACTTGTTTTTCTTCTACCATCTAGCTTGGAGGTTAGCAGTACCTTCCTGACAGACAAAATAAAAACCTAAGTGTCTTCAGGTGACTGTGTTTTGTCCACTGTGTAGCACTGCACGCAAAAGCAGGAATTATTCTGACATTAATTTAGTCAGCGACTCGAGCTGATTTGAGGTAAGTCTGTGTTATGCATATTGGAGACCAGCAACATCCATACTTCTATATCTGAATCACATTACATTTTGAAGACCCTGAAAGCAGACACGTCTACTACCCTTGTCTCACAGAGGCTGTGATCACCACCGACTCACTCACTTTTCATACTGGTTTCTAACGTGCCCCTTTACTGGCAGCATCTTTCTAATGAATACACTTCACCTCCTACACCAGCGGTTCCCTGTCTGTGACACATGTACCACAAGTCACAAAAAACCACCTTCAAAGCAACAGGCAAATACTTCTGGAATAAATTACAGCCTCTGCACAATGTGAAGCCACTGCTACCTCCTTCAGGTACCACCATGACAGAGAAACACTTTAATAGGACAGAGTAAGGTCACAAGTTGTCTGATTTCACTAACATAATTATTACAAATGAATATTTGCCTGTTATGAAGTCTTGCTCGTGCATGTGAATTACAACAAACCACCTCAACACCTGGCAAACATACCTGGTTACCTAAGACATTCCATGGATGTTGCAGCTCAGCTTCCAGAACAGGTCCCCTTGTGTTTAAAAATGACCCTCCTCTTTGCTGAAAACGACAGGTTCTTGACCCTTTCTTTGTGCTGTTCAGCCCAAGGCACCATTGCCCAGTAATAAAAATTGACAGAATGTGCTTATACCGTTGCCAAGACAACTGAATTGTTCTTTTGCAAAGATAACAACTTTCACTTCAAACAATTTTACTTGTGCTCCCCAGAGGTAACAGCAGAAACGCACCGAGTGTTTTACAAGCAGTAACGCCTGTTTACCTCCTTTCTCAGCTATCACTTCATTCAGTTTCTCTGCGGAGCTGATGACATTTCTTTTCAATAAAATTCAGTGTGTGGGTGGAAAGCACGCTCGAGTCTGACACCCGGAGGATGGAGACGGAGGTCAGGAGAGGCCAAAGACACCTCAAAAGCTGATAAAATCTACAGGGGGCTCATTACTTACTGTAGATTACACAGTATTATAACCCACCTTTCAAGTGTGATTTCTCTGGTCTTACTCATCTGCAGCTGAATCATGGCAAATTCATGCTAAGCTCATCTTTAGAACATTTAACAAGCACACCGGTTAAAAACCAGGCTGATGATGTTTGAAAGAGAGAAAGCATGTTTGGTACATAAAGGTTCTGCACACTGAGACTTCCCTCCTCCTGTGTGGGAGAATAATGCTGTGCTGGACTCGAAGCGCAGAGGCCGTCTCCTCTGGGAAGTCACCACATGCTCAAACGATTTGCTGTCGTGCGCCAGGGGATAAAAAGCCCAAACAGACACTAAGGTTTTTAAAAAGCTGCAGCTCAGGAAATGGAAAACAGCTCTGCCTCAGAGTCTGCTGTTTGCTTCACAGGTATTTTAGACAAATGTATCTCTTTTCCCAACCTCATTTTGGGCAGAATTAAGTCTTATGAATGAGAAAATTGTTCTCCATCGTTAACGATTTAACGAGACATTGACAAGCTCCTGTGAAGAGCAAACCTTGAGGAATCAGCTGATTCTCAGCAGGGCACCCAGGTAGATGCACTTTTAGACCAGGGCAGAAGTGAGGACATTGAAGTCAGCTCGTCCTTCAGCAAAGAAGGTTGTTAATTATCTGACTGTAAATACATGAAAAATCCCATTTTCTAACTTGAACAGCATTTAAAATGGTGTTTGGGTTCAAGTAGTCTGTTGAACATTCATTTAAGATTGAAAAAAAGAGGCAGAAACCATAAAAATCTCTGCATGGGACCCTGCCTGTATCACAGAACATTGTAGCTCCACAAACTGTCACCCTCGTTCTGGCTGTCTGAGGTGACAGCACACCCTCGTGGGCAGCGGTGCTGGGGACTTGGACCTCTCAGATATTCCATCTCGTCTCCACATCTGGTTCTCAAATTAATCTTTAATTAATCCCTTTAAACAGAACACTGCAGAGAGCCAAAACACCCCTTCAGATCTCCCTCTTGTGGTCACTACTGCTACAGAAACGTGTTGAGTTGAAGTGAAAAGAAACGTACATGAGCAAAGCATTCAGCTTAGCGGGGGAAAGGCCGGTGAACTAATAAAGTGCAGGAAAACAAGACTTTATTTCGCCTAATATTAAACTTATACCGTAGATTGGACTGCAAGAACCGAGCTCATTTTAATGCTGAATAAATCATTTCATTAAACAGCAAACCTTATCTAACAGTAATAACTGCTCTGGACACTGCATGTTTGCACTGAAGGAAATTCCTTGATTTTCAGGGACAAGTTAGTAGGATTTTTGTAACTTTTTGCTAAATTACACATCCTAAATTTAATAGGATTAATTTAATTTTTCCAGGTCATGAACTGTGTCTCCTGTTACAGAAGAGGAGATTTTTCAGCATTTATGTGATAGAAATCACGGACAGCATACAAACTAAAATACATACACACACATATATTTAATAATAATAATAATGATAATAATATAATATGAATATATATTTTTATATTATATATAAATATTATA
>NW_010294869.1:0-7852 GCF_000700745.2 Antrostomus carolinensis
TATATATTTAATTATTAAGTTCCCAGTGCCTAAGGTACATGTTCTTTAAAAATCTAGAATAAAATATCTGTGAATGTAGTATGCATCCAACAGTGTCTTTTTAATCAGACTATTATAAACTTGAATTTTCAGGGAGGGTGGGCAAGGGGGTTCAGTTTGCTTTGGGTTCCATCACTCTAATTTCTTGGTCTGAGTTTGACCAATATGAACCGAGTAAAGTCATCCAAGCACATAGATTCGGTGATTATCTCCATGGTGCATAGAGCATTTAGCAAATCAGCCATCTCCTCAACATTTCTCACTGAAAGCTAAAGCTTAGCACGGGCTGTGTCTAAGGGCTCATCTCTATACACAACTTCTGCATTGCTATAAAGGCACTGAAAATTTTTTCTTTATTGAAATAGCCGTTGAATTAGAGTGGACCTAGAGCAGTTACAGTGCCATAAAGCTGCTTTAAATTAGATGCAGCTCCCCCATGTTCTAACTGTGCTCTATGTCACCTTGTTTTATTTTGCACTACAACAGAGTAAGAAGGTTCACACACCAAGTGACTGCAGCTCTGTTGAAGAGCAGTAACTTCCCTCTGAAAGGTCCATAACTCTGAGCTCTTCATCTTGGGATCAGCTGCCCAAACCTGAACATTTGCCTTAGGAATTCCCAAAAGTTCCTCTTAGGAGCCAAGGACTTGCAAAGTGGTAGCAAACAATGCCCTCCTGATCCCACTGGATTGGAGTACCCTCATACTGGTAGAATTGTGTCCATGATGGAAGATGTATTAACTATTTCAACAGAGAAAAAAATGGAGTTAAAAAAAAGTCCAGCCAGCCCTATGATTAATTGATGAAACCTCATTTCCTGTGGGTTTCTGTCTCATGCTTGGCTAAGAGCTTGACCTGAATCTTGCCCTACAATTGGGTCATTCTCCACCCAGCTGGGAGCCCCGTTTTCTGAAAAGGGATGAGTTCATGCTGCGCTTTGCTCATGTGGTGGGAATACGCACCCTGCTGCCATTTCCAAGCTGAGTTTGAAAACAAGGAAACCTCCTGCCTCAAAGTGTGTGATTGTTTCATCGTCAGCAGCACTGACACAGCCCAGTTTCCTACAGATTCACCCTTCAGTGTAGATCCCCTGGCATCTAGCAGAGGGTGGACACCCTCAGTGGAGAGGCCTTGCTTTATCTTGCTGCCAGTTTTCATTATTCCTCTGAGATTTAATTAGCTCTTGGACCTTTATCCCTCTGTTTGTTTTGTTTGAAACAGGCCAGCGAGTTCAACACTTCCTGAGGTTGTAGGAGGTAAGACATAGGATTGGGGAAAAAGACAGATCTTGTGAGTCTGGTGGCATCAGCCTCAATTCTTTGGGAAATAAGGATTTTAAAATTACCCCTCTAACCCAGAAAACTTAAAGCAGGCTGAAATCAGGCAAGGATTTGTCCCTCCACCACTGACAGGCATGGGGCGATTCTACACAGAAGCAGCACAGCCAGGACACCCAGTAACCTCTCCTGGCTCCTTCCTACCCCAAAACATGCTCTGCATCATGGTTTCCAAAGGACTGAGAGCTGAGGGCATGTGGGCTACTCCTTCCAGAGCAGAGCTGCAGAAACTGCTGTAATAATACCATAAAGCAGTAGGAAAACCAGTTTTTCCCTCTTGCATTCTCTCTCCCCTCTACTTGTTCCCACTGCTGCTGATAATATAACAATGTACATATTCTCCAAGCTTATCACTTAGTGACCACAACCCAATAAACTCTTTGAGTTTTCTCCCTCCTGTTCTCCCCACAGCCCCCTTCTTGCCATCAGCCTCACAGCGACATCTCCATCCCTTGCACAAGTCTGGGGTCTTTACCTGCTGCAGCTGCAGGGAGCTTGCACAAGCAGCTGCAGGGGAAAAGGGGGATGAAGCTGCTTTAAGAAAGAGAAGAGGAGCTGGCGTGTTGCAAGGGAAGGATGTGGCTGCTGAGCTACTGCCAAAAGGGGAATAGTGGAGTTTTAAAAAGCTGCCACACAATCCTAGGACAACAATTTACGCAGGAGCGGCACAAGACACCCGCAACTGGTTCCCATCAAGTGAGGACCAGTTGTATCTGCAAGTATGATCAAGCCATCATAACAGCAAGGTCTGGAACAACTGGATAGTGAGGTTTCCGAAATTCACATGGTAGCAGAAAACAAAATCCATTCTCCTGCATTTATTCACAGAGTTCGGTGCACTGTAAGAAAAATAATAAAGAGCAGGGATGACTAAAATAGGAAGACTGGTTTTGCGGGCACAACAGTAGCAAAAAATAGACATATTTTATAAAGATGTCCTGGAAATCAGAGACTCCTGAGTTTCAAGCTCATCAGCTCAGCTGTTCTGGCTGAGGGTCTCCTCCGTCAGTAGCGCACAGGGGATTTGTGCCGGCATAAATGAGCAGTAATAGAAGCACATGCATGAAATTCCCTTCGTGTAAAACAGCCCCATTAGTTGATCTGCTCGTGGCTGTCACATTAACCCACAGGCTCTGGTTAAATTAGGGCTGGAGGTTTCCTCAGAATAGGTTAAATCAGAGAAGAGCTGTGTATGTATTTCCATTAAGCCAAAGACTGGATGTGCTGTAGAAGAAATTGAACTACATCAGTCTGACTTGAGAAAATAAAGCTTTTGAGCTGACCTCCTTCCAGGAGAAGAATTTACATCTTCAGGAGTAAGCAAGTCTCACTTCAGTGATCTTATCTCAAAAAAAGGTGATAATAAGATGAGAAAAGACAGTGGAAGTGATGGGATAGATGCCATATGAGGAGGAAAGACTAGAAAAATGAAGACACTCCAGTCTGGAAGAACAAAACCTTAGAGCAAGCCAAGACAAAGAAATCTGAAGGGGTCAGAGAGATCTAGTATGGACCTGGAATTATTTTTTCCCCTGTTCCTCACAACATGAGAACGAAGGAACATGGAGAGAAATATTCAGGAGCCAGGTCTAAAGCAGACAAAAGGAAGTACTTTTTCACACAACACATAATTACATTGTGGAACTTATTGCCACAGGATGTCATGGAGGCCAAAAGTATAAATGAATTTTAAAAAAAAGAAAACAGGATTAGACAAATTCATGCAACCTCCGGCTCAGGAAGTCTCTCAGCTGCTGATTACCAGGAGCCGGGAGGGTATGCTGGAGGAAGGATTACTTTATACTCTCCCTCTTCCAATATCCCTTCCTAACCATCTGCAGCTGGCCACGGCCCGGCACTGCCTCTGTTGCCCAGGGTGAACATTTATTCTGAGCCAGCCCAGTAATGCTTATATCCTCCTGGTAAATCCCTGTGGATGGAGCCTTAGGGACTGGAGGTGCCTCCTGGTCAGATATGGGACTGACCCCTAATTTTGTTACCTCCAGCCTGATGTAGTCCTGGCAAAGTCCATCGTGGCCGCTCTTTGCTGATTTAGGCTGGTGTAATTGAGGCCAGATTGAAACCTTCAGAGAGACTCTTCCGCTTTCCCTGCCCCTGGGATTAAGCTCTGAAATCTCTGTGCTAAAACCTTCTTTGAACGAGAATGGCAGATAATGTGCAAACTGATTAAAAAAAAAAAAAACAAACCCTTGTGCTGGGGAAAGTTAAATATTAAAGAGCCAAGGCCCAGTTTTAACTGCTGTTGCCATCCCTCCTTCATCTCATGCCAACTGCCTCCAGGATACATATGCTGACACTGAATTTCTACCTCACAAAAGCGGACACAGAATGGGCTTTAAACCCAGGGCCTTAATGCCAAGATAGGAAGCAGAAAAATAGAACAAAGGCAGCAAGGGGCTCCGTGCCTCATCCATCCTTGCAGCGTGGCATGGTGGCTACCCCAGCACTCCCTGCCCCACTGAGGCATTTTGTTCCTCCAATGTTTCCTTTGACTTCCCAACATTATTTTAAGTCTAAAATATTTTCTGCCTGCTTAGCTCTGTTCTAACTAAACTATAATTTTCACTAGCAGAGAAGAGGGATTTCAGAGAAACATCTGGTCTCATTTCATCAGGATAACAGCTCTGTCTCTATTTATACACACGCCAGGATGGTTGTAGCTCTCAGCTGTTCTTTACTCGACATCTCCTTTCAAGCTGCCGTGTCCCACTCCATTGGGGCAGGCAGAGGGTCGAGGCCAGGCTGCTGCAACGTGAAACAGAAACCGGTCCTAAAAATGGGGACTTGTGAGAACTTGTCCTCTCAACACTTGGCGCTCGCTGTCTGCCAGGCTCCTGACTATGTGCCTCGATGAATGAATGGGGTTGCTCCTGTCCTTCCATCCTGGTGGAGAGAAGATGGGGAAAACTCATCCAACTGTGAAAATAAGAGCAATTTGCTCAGTAATCCCAGAGATTTGCTGGTTAGGGATCAGGGCTGCAATGAGCCAACCTCATCAGTCTGAGTGAGCCAACCTCAACAGTCTGAATTTTCCTCTGAAATCCACATTGTGATTTCACAGGAAAATTCAGACCATTGAGAAGAGACTGGCATGCCCCAGCTCTTCTTTACAAGGTGTTAACAAATAAGCTGTGACCCTGCAGAGACATGGGAGGGTCAGAGGCTCTGCTGGGGATGGTGGCATGTCCTACTTAATTCACCACAGTGGGAAAAATCCACTCTGCTGCTTCCACTGCAGCACTCACAAGACATCACATCTCATTCGGCATGTTTAAAAAACCCTCAAGTCAAATAGCCAAGCACCTGGAAAATTACCAGACCACACGTTCAGCAGTACAAGTCGCTCTATAAAATGAGCGCTCATCTCCTGAATGATGAGGGTGTGTAGGTTGGCATTAATCATCTCCAGAAAGTCTACCCCACTGCCTTGCTTTTCCCTCAAACGGGCTGTTCCTCTCCTCCCATCCCAATCCACTCCTAGCCCTGCATGCCCCCAAACCATGGCTATTTTAGGATCACTCCCTCTCCTCATTTCAGAAGATCTGGATTGTTTATTAATTATTTTCTGATACAGAGCTACGAAAGGAGGAGCCACTTGGAGACACAGATTTTGGTAACCCAAGTGAGACCAGCGTTTTCAGATGCTATTGATTGTACTGAGGTTGCAAACTCCCTGGAGCAGGATTTAATTTCACCCTGTGTTTGTACTGTCTGATGGGATCCTGCCCCTTCAATATGCTACTTGAAAATACTATTTCTCAGCAGTGACCTGAGGTTGGGTAGATCAATATTTGCTTACTCAGCTTGGGTCTGATTTTCATATGCGCTCGGTAATCCAAGTCTACTTGAATCATAGAATCATTTGGGTTGAAAAATACCTTTAAGATCATCCAGTCTAACCAGTAACCTAACACTGCCAAGTCCACCACTAAACCATGTCCCTGAGCACCACATCTACGCTTCTTTAAATACTTCCAGGGATGGTGACTCAACCACTTCCCAAATACAACAGAAAGGGCCACTCCTGCCTGTTGCATGAACCAGGCAGAAATGTGCACCCTTCCCAAAACACCACCCTTGAGGAGCAACGCTTGAGGAAGGACATGTGACTCAGCCTTGGGAGAACATGGTCCAAACTATGGTGATTCTGTAGAGACTTTGGGGTGGAAAGGTGACCATTTGAATCCTTGTGAGCTCTTCACTTCCAGGACTCCTGTTTGGGAAACTTTATTTTTCCTCATTTAAGTCAGTCCCTTTGCAGCACATTGAGTACCTGTGCAAAATGTGTTGGAAGTGCACTGGAATTGACCAATTTCTGTCTAATTGCTGAGAAATGTCCTCTCGCCCTGAGCAAAACTACACAAAGGAGATTAAGGGAGCAAGCAGCCTGAGATAACAGCACCTGATCCTGCCAATGGGATGCTCTTAGGGTGAAATCTGTCTTCATCCCATCCCCTTTATGAAAAACAAAGGTGAAGGCATGCACAGCACTGATCTTTTTTTCCCCCCTCCTGTAGGATTTGGGGAGGAGGGGAATGAAGAAAGGCTGGTGCTGGAATACAAAGTTCTGCTTTTGGATATCTTTTCTTTGGGCGCTGGGGTATGAGCATTGGACACAAAGCCCGAGGAATGGCTGGATGTGGCCTTGCCACAGTACCTGAAGTCTGATCAAAGGTGCGCACAAGTTGATGCAGGGCCCTTATTAAAGAAGGTGGAGTTTCCTCTCTAGCTGCTGGAGATGCTCAAATCCTCTGCTCTGGCAACTCATCCACTTGCCTTACAGGTCAGAAACATCCAGACACAAAAAGTCCTTCAGCTGGTCAAAAGCAGTCAGCTGGCTTTAGAGCTCACCTTTTTTTTCCCCCTTTTAATTTCTCTTTTTAATAGTGGCTGCCTGTCTGCTGCTGCTCCTCCTGTAAAACAAAATAACCAGCCTCCAGCAACCTTCAGGACAGATCTGTAGAACTCTCCAACTGACTCTAACAAGCAAAGGCAAGACTCCAAGGAACGTGCCAGCTTTCTCTTTGCGGGTTGGATCGTCTTCAGGGAGCGCAGGACTGGCATTTAAAAATGTAACCTTTGAACTGGTCCTTTTTTTTGTGCTAAAGCTGGTCCCTAGGACACTGGGGAAGTGATGACAGCAGATGAGTCAGTGCAGAGGAGGCTGTGGGATGGAGATGGGGGTCGGTGAAATGGTACATTTATTAGACTGGGCTCAGCCAGAAAGATTTGAGTTTTATCTTTGGGAAAGAAATTAGGCCAAGAAGGAAGGAAAGATTTATTTGTCCCTATTTTTCTTGTCAGACTCCAGGTTAGATGGCTTGAACTTTGAGACAAGAATAATCACTAGATTTATCTACAACTCCAGGAACACAGGCTTCTTTTTCTGGGCTGCCTATATTATTAATTTATCCAGCTTCTCTCTGCTATATTTTTGTTCCGTGTTACCCAAACAGATGAGTTCCCTTCTTGTGCTATTGTGAGCGGAGGCAGATGCAAATAAATAGGCACTTGCGCTCTGTTGTGTGGTTACCTAGAGAGGCGGCTGTTTGCAAACAAAGGCAACACCAGGACACAAATAACCTCGTTTTGTGTAGCCTGGAGATGCCTTTCATTAAAAATCCTGCTGTGGGGTCCCCTGTGCTCCCCTTCAATGGTTATCATCAGAGCTGAGTGCAGCAGCAGCATGCACCAAAGCAGAACTGATCAAGGATGCTGTAAGATGCTGACATCTCAGAAGAAAGGAGAAGCAAAATGTATAAGCTCTCCTCCTCGCCCCTCCAAGTTCTCTAACCTATGGCTTCTTTAAATAAATAAAGGAAAAATACCTAGCTCTGGAGCACAGGGCAGCTGTTTTATAATGGCTCATGTACACACAAATACAACCTCCAGCTTTCTCACCTACCCTCTGAGGAGACCCAGACAGCTGATACACATGACCCTGCACCTCAAATAGTAGCTGCTCATGGTTTTATTTGGGCTGGATGTCAGTTTGGGGAATTGGGATGTGCTTGGGTCAGGGAAACCCCAAGCACATATACAGGCTGGGGGGAGAATGGGTGGAGAGCAGCCCTGAGGAGAAGGACTTTGGGTGCTGGTGGAAGAGAAGCTCAACATGAGCTGGCAACGTGCGCTCACAGCCCAGAGGCCAATAACCGTGTCCTGGGCTGCACCCAGAGCAGCGTGGGCAGCAGGTGGAGGGAGGGGATTCTGCCCCTCTGCTCCGCTCTCCTGAGCCCCCACCTGCAGTGCTGCCTCCAGTGCTGGGGCCTCTGACACAAGAAGGACATGGACCTACCAGAGCATGTCCAGAGGAGGCCACAAAGATGATGCAGAGGGCTGGAGCAGCTCTGCTGTGAGGACAGGCTGAGAGAGTTGGGGCTGTTCAGCCTGGAGAAGAGAAGGCTCTGGGGAGACCTTCTAGTGGCCTCCCAGTACCTGAAGGGGCTCCAGGAA
>NW_010294869.1:7998-24948 GCF_000700745.2 Antrostomus carolinensis
GGAAGTGTTGAAGGCCAGGCTGGATGAGGCTTTGAGCAACCTGGTCTAGTGGAAGGTGTCCCTGCTGATGGCAGGGGTGTTGGGACTGGATGAGCTTTAAGGTCCCTTCCAACCCAAACCAGTCTGTGATTTCCTCATGGACTACATGGAAGCAGTGACTGTAGCTGCCAGCTCTCAAAGCCACATCCAGCCCTGCCTCCCACAGGGAGGACAACTGTAAAGATGCTGAGATGGAGATGCATCCCTGCCTGTCACCTGCAAATCTCCTGGGAGCAGAGGGTTGATGGCCATGGTAGGTCCTGTTCCAGAACTAGGCATCATGGTGACATGAATAAGATGCTGGCATAGCTGTTGTAGACTCAGTCCTTGTTTGAAACACGGAGATCATTAAAGCTACATGCCCAGGCTTGTCCTGGTTCAAGCTGCATTTAAAAGAATATGTAGGAACCCCGGAGTTGAATTGTACAAAAGAAAACTGAGTCTCAGAGCAAGACTTGTCTTGGGGTGGAAAACAGCAGCGTGGTGCTGGTTACAGCAGCCCTTCAGCCCAAAGAGCAAGACCAGGATTTAGGTTGCAAGGAGGAGATTGAGGACATGGGAGTGGTACAGAAGCAGACTGAAACCCATAAAAACATCTCAGACGCTTCAGAACAGACACCTGAACAGAAATGCCTCCACTGAACACAAGGTTATAACCACATGACAACAATAATAGCCACAATCAGAGCAGTGATGTAGCTTTGCATTTCTGAGCAGCGTTTTCTCCCCAGAAGGTCCAGGCTTCATTGGTTACCATGGGGGCTTCAGGTCTCAATCCCCCTGCCTTTGTTTTGCCTGCCAGAGTCTCTGCAAGGATTCTGGTGCTCTCTTCCACTGGGTGTTAATACTCAGGTATTTATTTTAAGGGATGAGCAGCAACATCCCTCCAGGAGTCATATCTACTGCTCATGGCATTTGGAACACCAGATGTTGTACCTCAGTCAATTAAAAGTGTCCCAGGATAAAAACATTGCTATTTCCTTTCTGCTTTTCCAGGAATAAAGTAGATATTTGGAGTGCAGGTGACAGTAATGCCATCATACAGGAGGGGAGAGACTCCTGAAGGCATTGAGCAGACAAGAGCAATGCTGAGCAGCTGCAGCACAGGGAGAGGACAAGCAGCACAGGATGGTACCATTTTTACAGTCCCTCTTCTGCCCTTAATTACAAGCTTAAGTGATGGCTAATAAAGACCATCCAAAACAAATAAATTGAGCTGCTGCTCTAATTAAGCGGCTTTTGCTGCATGCAATGAGCCAGACCCATCTGTGTCATAGTTCAGCAGAAGCCAGGAGGGGTTCCACGAGGGATTCATTTGAATTATAACTGAACTGCTTCGAGGAGGCAAATGCAGCGCTGACCAGCTTTTTCCCTCCCCTGCTAGCCAAGAAACACTGGTCTGTTCCCCAGACAGTCGTCCTGGGCAGGGGCACAGTCGTTCACATATATTTCATTTAATTGCATCTGCTTTTACGACAAGTACATGAATATGAGACTTTCCATTGCTTATAGGAGGGCAGCTTGAAGCTGTTGGGAAGCAGTGATTGTTCTTCTGGACAGATAGTACCACGATAATAACACTTCATGGCTGTGTCCATCTTTTAACCAGCCCCGTACAACGGAGACAAGAAGTGATCGCTACTGGACATATTTTTATCTGATGGATGAAATGAGCTGACAGCCTCAAATTGCAGCAAAAGCCTTTTCAAGTCATCCACTTCATCTTATAGGTGGGGGCTGATGCCTGGGAAGGGCGGATATGAGGGACAGTATACACAGAGAGAGACCACTGCCGTGTCATCTGTTGTGACCACCCTGCAGATAGACACCTTGTATTTCAGGAACCTGATCTCCAGACTCATGCTCTCCAGACATGCAATGCCCAGTCACCTCTGCAGGTACAGACCAAAATATTTAGGGCTCCCTGTGCATAAGTACTAATTTTTGTCTGAGAAATACTGAGCATCTGGGAGATACATAGGAGGTTTTTCCTCCCTCCTCTCTATTTTCCATGGAAGAGTATAGTCTCAGCACTGTATCTTCTACGACCACAGCGGATATGTTAAAATCCACTTACCCCACAGAAGAGCCAGTGCATGATCCTTTTGCAGGACTCCAATCCAGGTGGTGTATGAAATCTTGTAACAAC
Source organism: Antrostomus carolinensis (assembly GCF_000700745.2). Lineage (NCBI taxonomy): Eukaryota > Metazoa > Chordata > Aves > Caprimulgiformes > Caprimulgidae > Antrostomus > Antrostomus carolinensis. The sequence continues at coordinate 10,187 of NW_010294869.1, forward strand.
ATGCCCCAGCACATCTGAAAATGGTCCCAGTGTTCAGCATGAGCCTGCTCCCTTCTCCTTCATGTCACCGTAACACAGCAGGGCTGGCAGTCATGACCCTGGTAAGAAAAGCATTCTCTCCTCAAGATATTAAGATCCTGTTTATTGGAGCTAACCCTAGAAGGAAAAAGGGGATAACCTAGAAAAAAAAATCTCATATCCGTTCAGATGTGGGGCACTCCAAGTTGTTCAGCATCAGCTGGACCTCTGGTCAGGGCACAGCACCCTGCACAGATCCCATCCCTCTGTCCTGTCACCAATGCTTTGGTCTTTGGAGCTCTTGTGGGATTTTATTAGAAGAAACCAACTCTGTTCCTCATCCCAAGTGCCAAGTAAAAGCATGGTCACATGCAAGCGTGCTCCTTCCTGGGAAGATAAAGGCAAGGACTCGCAGGCAGTGTGATCGACAGTGCCAAGCAGGAGCTGCCTCCGGTATGATTAGGCAAAGTTCACCCTGTGCCAAGGGATACGTATGGCACGGCACAGGCTGGATGGTCATGGTGTATGTGTGGAACAGCACAGCACCTTCACAGGGTAACTGCTACATGGACCAGGAACTGCTGGATGTACCATAGTCTTCCCCTTAAGGTCACTACAGTAATAGCCACACTGATTTCTCCAGTCCCAAATTTGTTGTCTCATACTCCCCCATATGCATTCCCACCCACCTTCTGGACAGAGAGTTAGAAGATGTTTCAGCCCAAGCACCACGTTATTTTCTCTGAAAATACTTTTCTCTGAAAATCATCTGCAAACCAAAGCAATGCAGCTTGAGAGCAGGAGATTCCCTGAGGGGAAGGGACGGGCGTGTGGTTAAACCATGGGATGGGGAGTCAGCAGATCAGCGTTTCTCATTCCCTGGCTCTGTGAGCTTTGACTCACTCCATGACCCTGCGTGGGTCATGTTTGGTTTCCCTATCTGGAAAACCAGTGCGATGACACTGCAACAGCAGCACGTGGTCACTTAGAGCTGCTGGGAACCACCATGTGCTGCTACAAAGACACACTAAAAAAAATAAATAAATAATTGAGCCTTCGAGATGCAAAACACTCCTCTGCAAAGTTTTCCACCGGTGTGATTCACCAGAGCTGCAAAGATCTACTTAGATATTTAAATGTTTACCCAGTATTTAAATACTTACCCAGTATTGAAAGCATCAGTCAGCACTCAGTGCACAGCCATGGAGGCAGCTCTGCCCAGGGGAGCTGGACTGCTGCAGGCAGCAGTGACCCCACCACCTCCCCAGCCACCCTGAGCTGAGATGGGGCACAGAAGACCCCAATACACCCTCTCTTTTTCTTTCCCCATCCCTATAACTCACCATTGTTTCTTCTCAGCAGGTCTTGTTGTGAGGGGTTGGTTGATCTGCCTTCGATGAGGGTGCTTGCAGAGGTTCCTCCTCATCTCATGTGCTTCATCTACCATACCCAGAGCCTTATACCTCTTCTGTAAAGGTAGCTGAGAGGGTAAGGAGGGTTTCCTCCTACATCTTTGCACAGTAGCCTGCTTCCACCCCTCCCTGTCCCACCTTCCTTCTCATACAAAGCAGATCCTGGACCTACCTCAGCAGTAGCCATGCCAAGTTGGTTTGTGTGTACCAGAGACGGCAGAGCACAGCTCTGTTGGTTGACCTCCTTCTACTCTTGAATGCTCCTCAATTTGCCCACTATGCCTGAAGCTCAGCCACTAGGCAGAGCAGTTTATCTGCAGATATTCAAAACCTGCCTGGACGTGATCCTGTGCAACCTGCTCTAGATGAATCTGCTTTGGCATTGGGGTTGGACTAGATGACCTTCAGAGGCCCCTTCCAACCCCCACCTTTTTTATCTCCCTGGTCACACCTCCCACAGGCTTGCTTGCTTGCTGTCCCTCTCCATCTCCAGGAATATCCCCATGCACACTTCCCACAGTCTGAAGCCTGGGTGGTCACATGCTTTGACAGGAGATCCACCTGTCTGTGTGGCTGCATTGGTTCTACTGGGTGTGAGAAGCTCAGGAGAAGCAGCTTTTTGCCAGGTGCTGCATGCCTGCTGTGCAGGAAGGGATACCTGGACACCAAGGCATTTATGGCAAGTTCAGGGGCCACCAACTCTCCACAGCTTCGTGCATTGGAGAAAGCCCTGCTCTGGGAATTTGACATCTCCAGCCTCCTCTCCACTTGCTCTGCCCTGTCCATTTGCCCAGAAACTCTCCACAACCCAAGGGCCTGCCACTTGTCATTATTTGGGGAACATCTTACAACAACCTAAGTCCTGCTTTCAAACAGGCCCCTTAAACACTACGTTAGCAAGAACAGAGCTGCTTCTCCTCACCAGTACATCTCCAGGCTCTTTACAGAGGAGAAGAGGGTCTTTGCCCCCATTTTACAAGTATGGACACTGGACTTACACAAGTGACTTGTGCAAGATCTCCAGGCAGAGCTGGAAGATCTCTTAGGTCCCATCCCAGTGAAGTTGCCCAAGAACAGGACGTACAAACAGACAAAGGTTACGTGCAGCTTGCGAAAGGTAGAGGAGATAGAAGGAAAGAAGGTTAAATCCAAGATGCAAGGCAGTGTGATGTTCAGATCTCACCCCCTTCCCACATGTCACTTCCAGTATCTGCCAGCCCATCCCAGCATACACCCCACCATGGTGGTGGAATGTTCGGTACCTCATTGCCATGTCCTTGGAAGAGCAGAGCTCTGCAAAACTGTTTTTTTTTCCCCATTATTTGCACTGGAAAAAGGGATGATAAGCTTAAAATCCACAGGGCCTCATGTACCTGTGCCAAGGAGATAAAATCCACAGATGTCTCCTGTAATGGTCAGCACAGCCTGAAAGAACAAATATCCCAAATCAAAGCATAGTGCAAAACTGAGCCATCTCCTTTATAGAATCCTAGAATGGACTGGGTTGGAAGGGACCTTAAAGCTCATCCAGTCCCAACCCCCCTGCCATCAGCAGGGACACCTTCCACTAGACCAGGTTGCTCAAAGCCTCATCCAACCTGGCCTTAAACACTTCCAGGGAGGAGCAGCCACAACTTCCTTGGGCAACCTGGGCCACTGTCTGACCACCCTCACAGTGAAGAATTTCTTCCTCACATCTCATCTCTATCTCCCCTCTTCCAGTTTAAACAATCACCCCTTGTCCTATCACTCTCTGCTCTTGTCCAAAGTCCCTCCCCAGCCTTCCTGGAGCCCCTTCAGGTACTGGGAGGCCGCTAGAAGTTCTCCCCAGAGCCTTCTCTTCTCCAGGCTGAACAGCCCCAACTCTCTCAGCCTGTCCTCACAGCAGAGCTGCTCCAGCCCTTGGATCATCCTCGTGGCCTCCTCTGGACTCGTTCTAACTGGTCGATTGACTTTGCCCACGCAGGAGCATTTTATCTCATACCTCAATCACATTTCTGAAGTCCAAGGATGTGAAAACGTCTCCTTTCCTCTGCAAAACTACATTGGTATTCCCAAGGAAAAGCAAGCCCCACTCAGTTAAGCAAACGGTTGCTGTTTGCTGGGCTGATGCTGCCATCTCCTGCTCACCTGGTGCTTTGCTGCCAAAGCCTTCCCCAGCCCTTGGCCCGGGGACCAAGGTAAAGGAGATGAGAAAAGTGCAGGAATATAAGAATTTAGGGATCACCTCACAGTCCCTCATCAGGGGACTCCATCCGGTGGGTGGAGATCCAGGTGTGTGTCATGGAGGTTGTCCTCTTCAAGCCTTTGCATCGTGGTTGTGGATGCCAGTGAAGGGTGCTGAGCTCTACCGGATGGAGAAGGCATCAGCTCTGCCTAAGGAGTCACATTCAGAAGATAAAGGGGTACATACATCCAGTTAATGCCATTGCTAAGTGGATTGGTATTAGACACAGCTTGAGCTGGTCATGGTTCTTCCTGAAAATGCAAGAAAATCAAATGTTTAATTCAGAGAGAACAGCAGAACCGTGCAATTTCTCTCCTGACACCCATCCAATAAGGTTGGTTTTGTTTTGGGTTTTGTTTTGTTTTTTGGCAGGGATACAGAGTAATTGGTGTGACTGACACTAGAGCTGCGGCAGCGGAGTGTGGCATTGATCTGAAGGTAAGGATACAGAGCATTTGTTTTCCTAAATTGCAAAAAAAGACTTTTGTCTCTTTGTTCAGGGCTTTAGTTCTGCAGAACTGCTGCCTCACAACCCTCTGATCACTTTTTTCTCCCCTCCCCTGGCACCATTGGCACAGTGGGATTCTTGCGGGGAGTTTTTCCAAACTACTGGGCTGTAAAAGATGTCCAAAGTGTGAAAATACATCCAAACTGTGAAAACAAACCTTTCCACATACAAAACCCCCATGATGCTTCACCATGGGTTCAGTTCAACAGAACTTCAGCCCCATCCCTCCCTTGGGATGACTTGTGTTGCAGGTCTTTGGATGCTGATGCTGTGGCAGATCCCTGAAGGTGTTGTATGAGGATGTGGTGGCATTGTGAACCACCTACAGCACAACCTCGCTGGTTCTCAACCTTAGGACTTCAGCCAGGGTAAGAGGCAGCAGCAGTAGCTCAGAGGGCAGCACATAGAGTATAACCTCAAAGCTGGGCATTTCAGCTGTCAAAACATGTCGTGGCATCTTGTCTCCTCTGCACACTTCTGTGTAAGCTGGGGCAGATAATTTCAGGTTTGCACCTTGATTTTCTCCACTCTAAGGAGGAGGGAAGCATGCAGATCCTGTGGAGGTGAGGATTGCACAGCATCCGGGTGGGATGTAGCCAGGGAGAGATGTGGTCAGCAGCCATGAACTGTTGAATTTCAATGGCATTAAGTTGTGAGGGCCTGCAGGAAAACTCTTCTAAACTAAGCCCACACAGATACAGCAGGAGCTTTAAAACTGTTCAACATGAACTTTCTACAAAGAATTTTATGTTCCTGGTGAACTTGTTCAGCACTAAGAGACTATATAAACCACAGGCCACATGCAGTGGTGAATTAATTCTCCATTTTCCTTGCTGGGAAGTGTTCTGAGCAGGCAATGTTGCACAGCTGTCTGACCAAAGACGAGCTTGCTGTCCATCTGAGTCTCTCCTGATGGGGGTCTAGGGCAGCAGCTCTGGTTTGGAGGAACAGGGTCTTACTGCTTTGCCCTGGCTAAGGAGCTGTAGTGAGGGATGTCTGTAACTCACTAGATTTTCAGTAGCAGCTGAAATGAATCACAGAATCAGTTGGAAAAGACCTTTAAGATCATCAAGTCCAACCATAAACCCAACACTACCAATCCCAACTCTAAACCATGTCCCTGAGCACCTCGTCTACCCATCTGGTAAATCCCACTAGGGATGGTGACTCCACCACTTCCCTGGGCAGCCTGTTCCAATGCTTGACTACCCTTTCTGTGAAGAAGTTTTTCCTAATATGCCGAGTTCTCTGCTTTTCTAAAATACTTCCCTAGATGAAGCCATAAAGATTAAGCAGCTTCCTGATGTTCATACAGAGACACACCCTCAGAGGTGGGGACAGCCTGCAGAAATCATGTCTACACCTTGATTCACACATCCTCCTCCCCACCCCACAGCAGAGGCAATTACAGGGTCTGCCTAAATGATACAGGAGTGACATTTTCTCTACAGCCTGGAGTTGAACTTCTTGTGAAGTCAGGCAGCAGACAGATCCTGGCTCAGCACATCATTTCACTTTGCAACCTCACAGCTTTGTGTTGGGGCAGAGCCTGCACCACCTTGGGTTCATCTGAGCATGGGGAGGGGACAGATCTCCTTTCCAGAGGTACCCCTGGAACAGCTGTTCTTTTGGTCTGGAAACAGTGTCCCTCTCAGAAATCAATGACATGTTTTCCTGCTGTGCCACACATGTTTTAGACCTGTACAGAGAAAGAGTTGGGTCACTGGCTCCAACTTCTCATTTCCTAGAAATAAAAAAGAAACGTACCTCCAGGCTGAGAGGCTCTGTGCTTCTCCAAGCTGAGCAGCTTTTGCACTGGGTGGTGGGCTCTCCTTTGGTCTCAGGTGATAGCAGCAGCTGGAAGTGACCCCACATATGAGCTGGACCTGAAGAGCAGCATGAGCCATATCACAAACAACAGCCAGAGCAGAGAGAGAGGAGGTGAAGCAAATCACAAGCAGCAGAGACATCAACATGACCATCAAGGTCATCAGCAGGGACATCCTCAAGGCAGCTCTGCAAAGCTGCACTGAAACAAAAGCTCTGCCTTATGACAAACCTTTGCAAGCACAGGTGATGCTGTTGACCTGTTTGAAGGTGTTGCTGCCCTTTGGGGGAAGGTTACACAAACCCCTTGGGCTCTGTTCACAGAGCTGCAGCCAAGGGGAGGCTGTTTTAGGGTCCAGCTGTAGCCAACCACTTCCCAGGGGCAATGCCTGTGCCTAAGGTCCTGTGCACACAGAGGGGGTGTGGGTGGGACAGCACCTTGGCTGGTCACCTTTTTTTTTTTTTTTAGGATCATAGAATCATCTGGATTGGAAGGGACCTTAAAGCTCATCCAGTCCCAACCCCCCTGCCAGCAGCAGGGACACCTTCCACTAGACCAGGTTGCTCAAAGCCTCATCCAACCTGGCCTTGTGGCCTCCTCTGGACTCGCTCCAGTAGGTCCATGACCTTCTTGTGTTGGGGTCCCCAGAGCTGGACACAGAACTGCAGGTGGGGTCTCATGAGTGCATAGTAGAGGGGGAGAATCCCCTCCCTCAACCTGCTGGTGATGCAGCCCAGGATACAGTTGGCCTTCTGGGCTGTGAGCGCACATTGCTGGCTCATGTTTAGCTTCTTGTCCATCAGTTTGAGTATGTTCTCTGAAAACTGACTGTAAAGTACAACAGCCCAAATCAGAAAGCTCAGCATCTGCAGCTCTTCAGCCCTCCTCAGCATGCAAGTACTGCCTCAAGATGGTGTGAGACCACCACTAGATCTGTCTTCTTTCCTCCATCTCCTTCCAGGTTGACTTGGGAGGGCAGGATTGTGGGGATGGATTCTGCCAGAAGAAAAAAAACCCCTCAATTCCCACTAATGTGCTGCTTCTAAAGAAGATGTCTGCCATGGGAGCATACCAAGTCCATAGCAGGAAGATGATTTCCCCAATTTTTACCTCTACTATCTCCTCCATTCCCCAGTATTTCCAGAAGGGAAATAGCCATCCACATGTTGAACATTTCCAACTTCAAACTAGAAGAGGTAAACGTAGAGCAGATTCCTCAGGATTATTTTAGCAAAGCTCTTTTTTTGTAGGTAGAAACAATTTTCCTGTGTGCAGTTAGGCCCCTGGCACAGAAGCCTCCAGAGTCCTGCTTCTCTAAGAAACAAAAATATTAAACCAAGAAATCCCATTTTCCCCTCACTGTTTTTAATCTTCTTCCACTGGGTTGGAGCCAGGGAGTTGTTAACTCCTGGTCGGAATTGCAATGTGCTCAATGGTGAAGTCAAATAAAACCCACTCACTCCTGTATACCAAAGAGTTTGTGTCCTTAAAGAGTAATGTGCTGGGATAATATTTTAGAAGTGAATTAGTGGATCCTGACATGCCTTCATTTGCATTTCCCCCCTTGAGCACCTGTGGAGGTGTTCAAAACACTTTTTCCCCCTTATTTGATGATGTTTTAATTCTTAAATTAATTGCTCAACTCCTCAGAAATATTTACATAGCCACCATCCAGCACATCCAGGGATGTAAAGCAGAGGAATACCCAGAAGTTGTTCTGATCCCAAGTTATTTCAATCCCAGCAGTGGATCCCAGGGATGGAAAGCCCAGACTGAGATGCAGACTTCTCCCACATCTCCCTGTTGTGCCCCTTCCTTCCCTGCAAAGCCCTGTCCTGATGGCCATCACCATAAATACCTGTGGCTTTGAGTTTGCAGGTAAATGAAGCCTTCAACCATGTGCTCCAGCACAAGGCCACAGGAAAGGTCACCATCTCCATGAAGCAGATGTGCAGTTTCCCCAGGGCTCAGTCTCCAGCTCTTTCTCTACTCTAAAGGGGAGACTCTCTAAGCTCCCACCCCAACAGTGGACAAGCCAAATGAGTCAGGGACTCAACTTTGTTGTGGTGGCTGAAGAAGTTGCAGCATGTCAGCTGAACATGGCTGAAAGGCTGTGTGCTTTATCCTGTCTCTTCAGTACAAGAAAGACATTGGACCTGTTGGAATGGGTCCAAAGGAAGGACACAAAAATGGTCAGAGGGCTGGAACACCTCTGCTATGGAGAAAGGCTGAGAGTTGGGGCTGTTCAGCCTGGAGAAGAGAAGGCTCCAGGGAGATGTTATTACACCTTTCAACACTTGAAGGGGGTTTATAAGAAAGATGGGGACAGACTTCTTACTAGGGCCTGGAGTGATAGGACAAGGGGTGATGGTTTTAAACTACAAGAGGGGAGATTCAGACTGGATAAAAGGAAGAAATTGTTTACATTGAGGGTGGTGAAACCCTGGCCCAGGTTGCCCAGAGAGGAGGTAGCAGCCCCATCCCTGGAAACATTCAAGGTCAGGTTGGACAGGGCTCTGAGCAACCTGATCTGGTTGAAGATGTCCCTGCTCACTGCAGGGGGTTGGACTGGATGGCCTTGAAAGGTCCCTTCCCACCCAAACCATTCTATTATTCTTTCTGGACTTAACCACCAGCTGGAAAGGCTCCTGCCAAGGCTCAGAGCTCTGCAACCCAAGTCAGAGGGAGAAACTCTTGCAGCCACCACTTAGTTGCATGGCTGATGCTTTGCTTCGTGCCTTCACACATCCCAGGGGACCCCATAGTAATGTCAAGGTTTCTTGCATGAGTTCTACAGTAAACCTGAGGATCCCTCAAGCCTCAAGCTTACCTTGTGCATGTCCTGTATCTCCACAGCTGCAGGAACTGTGATTTTGACCAGATTGCCTGGCCTCCCAAACTCTTGAATAAATTTACACAGCACTCAGTCTCATCCATCAACAGTTCTTGGTGGCAGAGGGTCACAGATGTAAAAGATGACTTCTTAAACAGCTCATCCAACCCCATCAGGAGGCCATGGACCACTTTTCCCTTATTGACAACAGCCTAATATCCTGTACTGACTGTGGTTATTGGTTATGGGAGCAGAGGAAAGGAGCTCACTGCCAACTTCTTTGTACAGTTGGAGCTCTACAAAGAGGCTAATCCAGGTCCCACTGACCCCCATTTGGGAGCCACTGCTGTAGGACACCAGAGCAGTGCCCCACCAGTCATCCAATTAGCAGCTTGACAGAAAGGTCTGACCTGAAGTGAGGATCAAAATGAGCTATAGGTGGAGGGGTAAAGATTTGCACGTGTTTTGAACAGGGAACAAAGTCACTGGCCCATTCTGCCTCCAGCAGTGACTAGCAAGGAAGGCAGATTGCTCTCCTGCCTTCCCTCCACCACATTCCCAGGAATTCCTGCCTGGGGAGGAAGAACATGCTCTTGACCCTGCATCAGTCCAGCTTCATCCCAGGAGGAGCACTTACAGATATCGTTACCTTCATAAGCATCACTGCAAACAAAAGGAACCTGAAACTCTGGTGAGAAGCTGTCTACACTCTTGGAAGCTTAACTAGGGAGACTTGAACAACAAGAGGCTGTGGAGACACAATAGTCAAACCATTTCATCTGACAATACTTAAATCTGCCTGTGCTGTGCTCTGCTGTTCCAGCATTGCTTGGACTCTGGCTCCACACGCTGTTTCAGCATTGTCTCTGATTACAAAGCTCTTCCTCTGCTGCAGTGACCCTCCTGGCTTCTTCATGTGCCTTTACTGCAGCAGCAACACCAGTCCCTGCTTTGCAGTGCCTTAGAGCCCGGAGGAAGTTATTTAACTCTCATCCATCCTTTAAAAGCTTTGCAAATTCATCATGTTATGCACAGCTTCTCATTGCAGAAGAAAAGAAATGGGTTGGTTTTTTTTTTAGCTTATTTCACTGGTAATAGCAGAAAATGGCCTATTGCAGCAAAGAATTTGTCCAAATAAGCTGTGAGCCATAGCTATCCTGGAGATAACATCCAGCTCATTGTAGCATCTTGGAAGTACTCTACAAGTACCTGCTATTGAATCATCATCGTACTTGAGGTAAATGTGCTGCTTAAAGATAACAGTCAGCACAGACCACTGCACAAAGCTCTCATTTTGTATGTTCAACCTGTCCCTTAAATTATTTGCAACACCTAAAGGTAGTAGTCTGGTGGTAGCAAAGTAGTTAGTGTGATGGTGGAAGAGCAGGACCCTCACCCTGTTGCACCCATGAACTTCCAGCAGTGTTTAAGGACAATAACATGTTACACCAGGGTTACTGTATTTGTTAGTCTTCCATCATCACCCTTCCATCAGTTTACCTTCTTGAAATGGTATCTTTGGTGTCTTCAGGTCACACCACAGGAGGTTCCACATTTTACTTCTGTGGTATCCATACAGAAAACCCACACTAATTAATTTTAACATGCTTTTTAAAGTTATATCATTAAACTTGTAACAAGTCCCTTACCACTGAGTGCTGCTTACCTCTGTTACATCTTCTCTTGATCTTCCTTTGCCCAAGTAGAGGAGTCTTTAGGCCTCCAGAGACCTCCATAGCTTACAGTCTTCTCTCTTCAAAGACAGGAAAGCCTTTCAAAGGTTTCTTTTCTAGCAAATATTTATTTTGGATAAAATAACAAGCACCTTTATTATCTCATAGCTATTGACCACTTTTCAGGTTTGAACCTCTATTTTGTGATCTAATACTCAGCTTCAAAAATTATTTCATTCTAACTACTGCTCCTTCATTACCTCTCTCTAGCATCACCTCCTTCTGCAACAGCCAGCCTTACAGCATAGACCCACCTTCTCCTGCTCCACCTGCCCATAAACCCTTGCCTCTGAGTGCCTTAATAAGCTTTAGTGGCCCTGATTGGCCTCACCTGAGCATCCCCACCCATGGACCTAGGACCCTATATAGGCTCAGCCTGAGGGCTTCACTTCTTGTTGGGACTGTGTTGTGGAAACATGTCTGGCTCAGTATAGCTAGCTCAGCCTCAGACCTTGCTGTTCTGGACCTAGCCTAGCGTGTTTGACCTGGGTGTTTTCTCTGGACCTGATTCTGACCTGCAGACTGACTTGGTAGCTGGACTTGAGACCTACCTCATCCCTACAGAGGTATTTGGTACCTGGACTTGAGGGCTTTTAATGCTCTGCCTTCAAGGTCCTCCAGCTCATATTTTCAGCTTTGCTATTTATTTTTTGTCCTAGTGCTAGCAGTTGACTGCTTGTTGTTCTTGCTGAAGTTGTGGCTGCTCCTCCCTGGAAGTGTTTAAGGTCAGGCTGGATGAGGCTTTGAGCAACCTGGTCTAGTGGAAGGTGTCCCTACTGATGGCAGGGGGGTTGGAACTGGATGAGCTTTAAGGTCCCTTCCAACCCAAACCATTTTATGATTCTATGATCTTCCACCATCCAGGTAGTACATCTTTCCTGGACCAGCACTATTTGGTTGTCCCAGTGTCTTCCCTTTGCAGTAGGAGCTGTGGTAGTGCTGGGCTTTCCCTTGCAAAGGTTCTGTGGGGCCTGCTGCTCCTCTGCACCCACATATGGGTGGTGAGAGGCACCCTTTAGACTCATTTCCCATATGACCTTCTGCAGCCTGGTCCTGGTGCCCCACAGTGAAGCTCCCAGGTGCTGGGAGAAAGTTGTGCCTCCCACCCACACTTCATTCAGCTGAGTTTATGGGTGTTAGTAAGCTGGTCAGGTGCAGTGGTGGGTATCTGCTACTGCTTGCTGAGTAATTTGTTATTGCCTTCTCCTCCATGGATGCTTGTCAGTCTCATGCTGGGGTAGCAGAGCAATTTGGGAAAGGAGTGTGCTGTTGGCCAGGAGGTATCACATCCCTGCTAGGTAGAGTTAAGTGATGGGGAAAAAATTGGGACTTCCCACAGGGTGTTGCTTTTCTTGGGAACTGTGAAGAATTTCTTCAGCTCTTCAAAATGTCTGGAGTTTAATACTTACAATCAGCAAAAATTGCAGTGGAATATCAACGGAGCACAGCTTTCAAAACCTCATTTTCTTTTTCCTTTCAAGCTGACAATAGGATTTTAAGAAAAACTTTGAATAATGGATACACTTTTGAATAATGGATGTTTCACAGCTGAAGTCCCTTGACTTTTCTCTCTGTGCCTGAATGAGAAGCCTTTTAATTGCACAACACGTGGACAGGAGGTACAAAATGCTTTGTGTCTTGTGCTGCTGATTAACTGATGCGTACGCTCCCATTAAACATTCAGAGATGGGTAAGTGCATCCCAGCCCCAAGCTCTATGTTATGCACGTTGGGTTTTTATCAGCTAAGGATCTGGCATGAGATGTTTTGCCTTTTTTCCTTGTCTCTGTCATGGCTGCTCATAATTTTCCCTCTTTTCTTTGAGGGTTGGATTTTCCTGTGTCTAGTGTTGTTCCACATGAAGAGCTTGGACTTTATTCATGCTCTGGGCTCCTGTGATGTGAGGTCACCTTGTGAAGCCCAGAAACCTCTGCTCAGGAGGTTGCTTATTGCAAGGGTTTTGTTGAGAGATGATTGTACATGGTGAAAGAGTTGCCCTGGTGTTTGTGCCAGGCTGGATGGTGAGTCTGTAACATGTGGAGCAATTTAAGCCCCCTGCAAATTAGCTGTGTGAGATGCAGGAGGGGAATTGGGAAGAATAGCAGTGGTGTGGGTTTTCCCTGCTCTTACTCTAACATGCTGTGCTCTGTCCCTGGAGCTGGCTCTTCTCCAAGTTAATTCAGCTGTCATGAAAGTTTAACTCTGCTGCAGAAGGGAAAAGACAGCTTACTGTGCCCCTGAAAAATGGAAAGGGTGGGTTTGGGGTCAATGAGGTTTTTTTTATCCTCAGTTTCCCCAGTTCTTGGTGCAGTGCCCAGCACTTTCCGTGAACTCAGATGGGCACAGCTGAGCAAAACCCTTTTGTGTTAGTACTTCTCTAACTTTTGTCTGCACAAAAAAACCCCTTAAACCAAGAAGTTATAATCCCATCAGCTCCCCAGTTTTCTTTCCAAGCACAAATCCAGCCCAGGCACTGAGCACCAGTGAATAAACACTGCTGGAGCCCAGCTGTGTCCTGCTCCCAGCCCTCTCTGCATTCTGGCTGTGGGGAGATGGAGGCTCAGCTTATACCGAGAAATCCTGTGAGTTTGGAACAGTTTTAACTCTTACCCATTAGACCACCAAAGTACCTACAGAGGCAGCTTGTTGGGGTGGTACAGATGGTCCCCTGGGCTCCCTCGTACCAGACTTTTCTCTTTCACTTAGAGGTTTTTTCGGTGATCCTTGCCCCTGCACACCATGGGAGGCTGGGGGACAGATTTCTGGCTTCAAGCAGAGCTTGTTCTCTCTCAATTTTGCAGCTTCTTGCCTTAGAGGACAATGGCAATTTAGCTTTATTTTGCAAAATTTGACATGACTCGAGACTGTGATTTACTGGCCTTGAAGGATATGGTGTATGTAACCGTGGAGGGTATAAGTGGCTTTTCATGGTAGAGGAGTCATAAATTGAGATGAAAAAAAAATGAGGGAAACATTACTGTCCAACTTTACAAGGTAGCGCTAAGAACAGGACACAGCGAAACCATCTGTAACTGTCAAGGGTCTTTATTGTCCCTGATTGTGTGTAATAAAGCTCCTGAATGAGACCTGTGGTCTCAAATATGAAGGCAGCCAACGTTGAAGTGGCTGAAAAGACACAAGATGGCAATCTTTTCAATAGGGCACCTAGAATATCTTGGAAAACTAAAGATTTCCAAGCTATCGGTGTTCCTTGCTCTGGCACTTGCTGGAGACCCTGGGAAAGGGTTTGTGTCCAGCTTTCTCCCTCCATGGCCATCAGTAAAGAGGCTTGAAGGTGTGTGGGGTGAGGTGGAGGTCTCTGAGGGCATCAGCACAAGTAGGGCTGGTAGCCCCAGCAATGTGGTCTGATCCAGACATGAGCTCAGCATCACTCCCCTGCTCTTTCAGGGCACTGATGTCACCAGGTACAGCAGTTTTAGCTGGTGATGCTACTTCTGGGGCTTGTTTTGGCATCTGCACCCATCTCTTTGCCTTCTGTCCCCTCTGTGGTTTCCAACAGGCACAGATCTGGAGGGATATTTCATATAGCAAGGAGATTTTTAGACAAAGAAGAATAACCTCCTCTTCTATTTTTTTTTACTTAGAGCCACAAGGAGAGCTTCAGAATTTGTCTCACTTAAAAATTAATTTTCCCTGGTTGAGCAGGGGGTGGTGTGGTGGGGGTGGAGGCATCACCTCTACTTCCTTTTCATTGTTTGCCCAGTGAGTATTTCCAGCCCTCTTGGTTTTATATGTTAATTTTCAGCTTAAAGGTTGTAAGGCATTGTAATGTGGCAAGGCGACAAGGACGCTGTGACAGTTTCCAGGCTGCTCGTGCTCGTTTTATCTGCAAATGGTTGAATTTGCAATGTGTAATGATCTCTGTAAGGCAGTTAGCAGCAAGATAAACACCAATTTTATGGCTGGGAAAACATAAGGGGTGTTGCACAGAAAAACAAGAAGATCTGAATACTGAAAGCTCTCTGATCCCCTCCATGCAGTTGGGTTTAGCTCTTGCATCTCCTTTTGGCCCTTGTGCATCCCAGTTCCTTCCTGTGGTGGGTCAAGCTGGGTGAGATGCTGTGCCAGAGCCTTCCATGATGGGATGAAGCAGCAGCACAGCCTTTCCTTTGTGGGGAAGATGCAAGTAGCAATGATTTAGTACTTGCAACCAAGAGTTAAGAGCTTTTGCTTAAAGCAGGAA
>NW_010294869.1:24963-51607 GCF_000700745.2 Antrostomus carolinensis
TCACAGATTTTTGGGGCTTGCTTTGTAACAGGAGCTCATGCAGGAGCCTGGAGTTATCTTTCCATCACAGCCAGGCTGGGGACTTGTACAGCACTCTGTACAGACATGCTTTAATTTTCAAAAAGAATAGGTTTTTGCAGTCTTATTTCTTCACTGGATATGATATGGGGTGTAAAATGCTTTTTCTTAATTTGCTGCATGCCTCTGGAATGCAATTAATATTCTTGCCTGGGTCTCAAAAAATTAATAGGCATGTCTGGATGTTGTTGAATGCGACTGTGTGTGTGGTGGGAGGGATGGCTCAGTCCCTCAAAACTGGAAACAACTTAATGTGGGGAAGAAAGGTGCCAAAGGAAGGAAAGTTAAGTGCCCCAGCTGGCTCTGGGGAACTGTTGTGCAGTGGTGTCACTCTGGCTGGATCCAATCCACACGATGGTGCTAATGCAGCGGCTGCAGGTGGGAGCAGATGTATCTCAGCTGCTTTGGGAGCCACCACCTTCCTCTCACTGGTCTGATGTCCCTGGCTGGGCAAGGCCCCAGATGTCACCCCCACCTGCAGCAGGGGCTCTTACCATTCCTCCCCTGTAAGCCTGGCAGGAGGGATCAAGCTAATTAGTTAATTAGCTGCTATTGAGGATGAGGGCTCTCCCCATGCTGGTGCAAGTGCTCAGCCTGCCTGGGAACCTGAGCTCCTGGGTTTCCTGGGTGGTTTTAGTTTTCTTGGTCTGTGTGTGACATATCCATACTCTGTTGTATGTCCTAAATGCTGGCAGCATGTTCAGGGCTGGTGTTTTCCCTCTAAAGAATATTTAAGATGAGTTTTCACATTTTATGTAGCTCATTTACTACTTGCATTTACTTCTGCCACGCAAGTGTGATGAGAGACGAGCTGGTTTCATTTTTTTCTCTTGACTGTAGCCAACCCTTTCAAACTCTCCTGTGCTGTGACATGATGCTTAAGACATCTCCAAAAGTGTGTGTGTGTATATATATATATCTCACATTTCTAGTGGGCATAAGCTTGGAGATGAACAAAGCTTCCTATTAATACCATTTAAAAAAAATCACCAGCTTATCTCAGAACCAATTAGAAACAACATAAATCACCCAAAAAATAGCTTCAGGTACTGAAGCCACCTGGATTTCTCCTCTTAGGTTACAAAGATTTCTGATGAGGTTTGGCTAATCATTCTTCCCTGTTGGGTTTGGTGTGGGGGGACTGGCCTGAGTGTCTGGGGCTGGCTGTGAGCAGAGCCCCAGCGTACTATGCAAACACCCGGAGGGCGTGAAGAAAAATGTTTTCCACCTCATCTTGTTACTGTGACAACAGCAATGAAACCTTTTAAAGTGGAAAAATATGATTTTTATTTTTAAAGAGATATTGCTGTCCCTTCAGCTCTGACAAATGCTATCCATGGTGTGTGCTACCTGCTTCCCAGTGGTCTGGTACGCTCGTTGGCAGCCCTATGGTGCAGAGCTTGGGTTTCCAAGAAAACTATGAATCCTTTTAAAACAGAAATTTCTTGCGATGTAGTTAAAGGGTTACCCTTTTCCTTCTCAGTTTTTAGCCCATCTGGTCCTTTTATCTCTGTTTTCTCTTCCTTCACTTTTCATTTCCCAGCTCCTTCCCCAGCTCTCTCCTCTTCCAATGCACTTCCCTCTTTTTTCCTTTAAATTGATGTTCTCCAGCTGTCCACTTTCAGCCACTTTTGCTCAAAGCTTGATGTTGCTGGTAGTGTTTTGTGCTTCTCCTTCCCTAGCATGAACCAGTACAGAGTTTCCACTCATCTCAAACACAACCATCACAAGTTGCAGCTGCTTTTATACAAGTCAAGCTCCCAAATCCTCCTCACAACCCAAATCCCCCAGGTCTGGCTGGCAACAGTAGCCTGAGAAGCTGGAGCTGCTCTCAGCCTCTTCATGTGATGCTGGTTGAACCCTTGCAGGTTCCCAGTACAAATTGATGTTTGCTAGAAAACAGGTTGGAAACATCCAGCAGTCACCTCTTGGCTAGAAACCTAAAATTATCAGCCAGCAGCCAAGTGGAAGGACGATATATATATATTTATATTTTAAAAACTGGGATCCTCATGGTGTCTAGGAATCCTTTCTAATTTTCTCAGGAGACCTGACCTGTCCATAACTGACCTTTTACTTTGTTCAAAGGCTCCCAGAGTTCTGAAGGGCAGCTGTGAAATGGATAGGAGATATATGATCTCATTCTGCCGAAGCAGCTTGGCAGCAGGAAGACAGCACTTCCCTGATTCGCGTTTCTCCCAGTCTGCTCTCAGTGCTCGGATATTTTTTTATTTGAAACCTCGAATTCTACAGAGACCAAGTGCATATTTCTTAGGATCACCAGGGAAAATTTCTTTCTTTCCCAGTAGGGAAGAAATTTCAAGCTCTGAAGCCTCTAATATATGTAGTCTTCCAACATTATTAAAGTAGAGCTTTGCCTGACAGTGCCACCGCGATGCAATGAATAAGATCCCGCCTGCAAATTCCAAATCAATCAGTCTTGTGGTATCATGGTGCAGGGAATTTGGAGGAAATTTCTCAGGGAAAGCCAGGACTGTGAGGGTGGGGGGAAAAAAAAGAGGAAAAAAAACAAAACAAAACAGGAAAAAAAGCTATTTTTCTGCTGGTCATCCCATGTTGTTCTGTGCTGCCCTCAGACTGAAAACCAGCTGCTGGCACTTGGCAAATGGAGACTTTGGGGTTAGGAAACCATGTGTGGTTCCCTGGCGAAGGGGAGAAGATGGCACATGGCTAGGCTGCTGGGTGGGAGACACTAGCTCTCGTATCTGGCTTTTACTGTCATTTTCTATGATGCCATTTGCCTTAATTTACTCCTTTTTTGGTTTTTAAGGAGCCCAGGAGAGTTTGAGAGGATCTCCAGGCAGGAATCTCTGGTTGCTTATAGAGAAGGGCTGTTATTACACAATAAGGACTGAGATGAGGCAGTGCTGGGGTGGACCCCAGCTGCATCCTACCCAAGTTCTGCCCTGGGTGGTGGCTGGTGGGATGGATGCTATTTGCTTGAGCTGTGCATAGGTCTGAATTAAACCAACAGCTCAGCCAGCAGGTTTTATTTATTATTATTTAGGAAGTGCGAGGAGGTATAGAGGAGGATACTTATCTCATGGTGTTAAAAAAAGAACCCACAGGGGATATATCTGGCTTTTTTTTGAGCTCAGAGGGCTACATGCTCCATCTCCAGGAGGTTGTAGTGAGGTGGGGATCTGTCTCTTGTCCCAGGTAATGAGTGATAGAATGAGAGGAAATGGCCTCAAGTTGCACCAGAGGAGGTTTAGATTGGATCTGAGGAAAAACTTCTTCACCCAAAGGTTGGTCAAGCATTGGAACAGGCTGCCCAGGGAGGTGTTGGAGTCACCTTCCCTGGTGGAATTTAAGATGGGCAGACGAGGTGCTCAGGGACATGGTTTAGAGGTGGAATTGGTAGCTTTGGGTTTATTGGACTCAATGATCTTAAAGGTCTTTTCCAGCCACTGCAGTTCTGTGATCTCTTGGGTGAGAGAAGGCAGAGGGATGGGGAAGGTGACCCTGAGGGATGCAAACAGTAGTGAAAACAGCTCCCTGGGAGGTGAGTGAGCGGCTGAGGGAGTTGGTTGGGGCGGAGAGGCGGGGGCTGCCCTTTGCCCCCCACGGCGGCCGGCAGCCCATGTGGCAGTGGACTTTGACAGCGGTGCCCAGGGAGCGGAAGAAGGGCCGTGGTGGCCTCTGAGCAGGTGTGTGTGGGGGGTGGATGGTGGTGGGAACCCCTGGATGAAAATTAGGGGGATCATCAGTGGGATTGAAATGATGAGTACCTGGATGCTTGTGCCCAGGATTTAGGGCAAGGATTTAACTCTGATTCTAAAAGGGACACAAACTGAGCTGTCTCTGTTCAGACCCAAGTGTCTCTTCCTCCAGCCCTGAAATTACCCCCAACTACCTTAAACTTTGAGTGTGAGAGAGGTGAGGAGTGGTTCAGACAGCATCTGGCCATCTGCCCACCTCAGGGAGGTTTGTGAGCCTTTGTAGGGACAGTTTGGGTACTGATGCTGCAAAAGGAGATGTGAGGGGGCTTGAGGGTGGCTTCCCCCACTGGCATCTGGGGCTTCACCCATGCGTTGTCCTGGGCTCTTCTTTCTGTGTGACTGTTATCAGTAAATCTGATGTCTGCTTGAACTTGTTCTGCTGGAGCTGAACAGGAGGAAATCCCTGTTCCCACCCCATCTCATAGCTCACGTGAGCAAAGCTCCATTTCTCCCTGTCCCTAGGGGGCTTGAGGGTGGCTTCCCCCACTGGCATTTGGGGCTTCACCCATGCGTTGCCCTGGGCTCTTCTTTCTGTGTGACTGTTATCAGTAAATCTGATGTCTGCTTGAACTTGTTCTGCTGGAGCTGAACAGGAGGAAATCCCTGTTCCCACCCCATCTCATAGCTCACGTGAGCAAAGCTCCATTTCTCCCTGTCCCTACTCATTTCTTTGAGAATAACTCTCCTTGTCCTCCTCGTACCTTTGCTGATATCTCTTCCCCTACCACGTATAAAAAGGGGTTCCACCACCGTGTCACAGAGGTAAAGCTGATTCCTCACCTGCTTGGGGGGGCTGTGAGTGGTGGTGCTTGTAGGGCTGGCTGGGGATGCAGGAGGATGCTCCCTGGATGCTGCCTCTTGATGCGGGGAGAGCTAGATGCCTCTTGCTTTCAAGAATGGACCATTTCATCCTGGAGTTTTAAGAGAAGCTTCAAGTTCAGGCAAATGAGGAGGTGGTGTTTCCTTGCCTCTGGGCATTTTGGAAAGGATGGTGGGTTTCTAGCAGGCTTCTTAAAGCAAAGAGGTAACAACAGGCTTCACGGGGGGGATTTGAGGGGGGTGAAAGGCCGCTGATCGAACACACTGTGACTGATCTCATTGCTTGCAGGCCACTAAAGCTATTTGAGACTTAATCCCCCCTCCCACCCCAAAACCAGAGAGGTTCTTGTTGACAAGCCTGTGATGGACCCCTGGGCCCCTGCCTGGCTGCCCCAGCCATGGGAGAGGCCAGCAGCCCGGGGGCTGTGGGGTGAAGCACACCATGGTCCCCCACCACCACCCAGGCGGCAGCTCCTCCGTGCAGGACACCCACCTCGACCTGGATCCTGGGATGGAAGCCACCTCCCAGGCCACCACCCCTGGTGGGACACACGCAGACCCCCTTCCTGGGCTGAGCACTACGACAGCAGCCACCCCAATGGGCTGTACCCCAGGTGAGAGCTGAGCCCCCTCCTCCTAAACCCTTTTAAAATAAGATTTGACCACCTCACCACTCTCCTGGGCTTGTGACACAGGTGCTACCATTGTCATGGCATGGGCAAAGTGGTGAGTGGCCACCAGTTGCAGGCTCAGAGCAGATGATTTCCTGAGGTCCCTCCAAACCCCTCCAGTTCTGTGATTAGGTGATGTCCAGCTATTAAAGCAGCCGGTGACTTCTCTATTTAAGGCTGCGCAGCAGTTGTGGCTCCGATTTCTTCTTACAGCTGTGACTTCAGTGGTTGCCATTTTACAGGCTTTATTTTGCTCCCAAGGTGTGTTCTTCTGGAAGGTTTGATGAAGTGTGGTTCTTTTTTACCAAGTGCAAGGTGTACAATAAAAATACCAAAGCTAATAGAGGAGCAAAAGGGAGCTTGCAAGCTCAGCTGCTGAAACAGCGGAAGGTGGAAGGGTAAAATGTGAGCTGGAGGATGGTCCTGGTGCTGAGAAAGAGCTTTGAGGAAATTTGGGTTGAATTCCCTGAGTTATTGCTCTCTGAGTTACGAGGCAGGGGTTTGTGGTGAGGTTGTGTCATGGTCACACTGGGAAGGGGGGTGTCGCATGGGGCTGACCAAATTGCTGTGGAAATTGAGAAGGGTTGAAGTGTGTGAGTGCTGGGTGGGCAGCTCAGGCTGGGACTGGGCTCCAGCGCAGCAGGAGACCTGAGACATCAGCTCCAGAGCTTGGCAGATAACGTGCTTTTAGGGGACATCTCCTAAAATGTAAGTCAAAGTTGCTCCCGATGACAAGTCCACACCAAGGAGCTGAAATTTGGCATCTCCTGAAACTGCATTGCACAGTTTTCTCATAGATGGGGATGGGAAAGTACCCAAACCTTCTGCTCCTTCCAGATGTGATGCTGGACCAGTTTCTGGCCCTGCTGCTGAGCAGACCATCTGGGCATGGGGACCTGAATTTGTTTCCATCACCCTTTCTACATCCAAAGACCTCATCTAGGGCATGAGTCTAACCCTAGATGAGGTCCAGAACCTGCAGCGGTGCCATTTCTTTCTCAGCTGAAGTATGTTGTGTTGTGTTTCAGGCAAGGATATGAAGACCCCCACTGGCAGTACCCAACAGCCAGCTATGGGGATGACTACACCTACCAAAGCCACCAGTGGCAGCCGGTGGCCTGGCAGGATTGCAGAGGTATGGGATTGTCTCTTGGGTTTGGGGCTGGAGGCAACTTGCTTGCAGGAGAATGCAATGCTTTTTCCAGGATGGATTCTTCTCTCAGGGCTTGCACATCTCCAGGGCACTCCTGGGCTGCTGGTGTTTTTCTCCTTGTGCACCATTGCCCTCAGTTTGTATTTGGGAAACGTGAGTGGGAACTAAGAGCACCCAAGGGAATGTTTGGTTGTGATCTCCATGGCTAAAAACCTGTGTCATTGCTGGTTCCAGGCAGAACTTGATGGTGCTGTGTGATCAGGGTGGCCTCGATTTTGCTGTTTGTGGAGTTTCTGTGCTGAAGAAAAGGGAAGGGAGGAAAGAGGGAAGGACATGAGTGTGGTGTTGGTGAATGCATGCAGGGCTTTATCACACCTCCAATGTGTTGGGCTAATTTGGAAGCAAATGGGCTGTGTGTGGCAAATTGCCTGACTCGTTGCTTTTCTTTTGCAACTTCATGATGGCTTGTTGCTCTGGAGGGACAACACTGCATCTTGATTCTCTCTCTAGACCTGAGACAGGGAGAGCCTTACAGCAAGAGTACCAGTTACCAAGACCAGCACTACTACAGAGGTTACCACCCAAACCTGGCCACAACCCCCTCAGGGCAGGACAGGTAAGGGTGGGAATCACCTGGTGCAATGATCAGCTGCAAAATTAGCAGGTTTGTGGTTGGTCCCAAAATCTCTGACCTTCAAGGTGTCTTTTTTTGCTCCTGTGTGCAGGACAAAGACCTATGACTCCTATGAGGAGAGCTACATCTCGGCTGCCAGGAGAGAGTGGGCAGGGGGAGAAACCCTCAGCAGCGATTTGGGGGAGGCTGGTGGCCAGCCCCAAGAGGTAATCTCAGGATGGGCAAAGGTGGAGGACAAAATCTCCTAGAGATTTGGGGAGCAATTTCTGTGTCCCTCCTCCAGCTGGGAAGGAGGCTGAGGAGAAAAGGGCTGCTTGGTTATATTGCACTTAGTGCTTAACTCTCTCTGGGGATTGTTATAGTAAATTATTAGTATTTATGAACTCTCCATCTGCTGGGCTGTTGTTTCCTCAGGTGTGGGGCTATATATTGCTCCCACAGAGGGCCCAGGCTTGGTGGGATGCTCTTCTGCATCCTCCCTTGGTAGCTGAAAGCTGCATGTGTCATTGTCAGCTCTGTCCACCAAGTCCTGGTCCATCACACTTCTGTCCTGCTCGCTGTGTTTGCAAATTAAAAAGAAAATAAATTCAAAGCTGCTGTGGTGGTTTTGCTCCTGGACAAAGGTGGTTTTGGGTTCCCAAGCCCCGTCTGCTGGCTGTGTGGAGGAGTCTGTGTTAGGGCTAGGAGAGCTGTTGGGCTAGACTGGTGTCTGATGTCCATTATTTTAAAAGCTGTTGAGTATGACCAGAGTACCTGCCATGATGAACCTGAAATGCTGAAGGGATGGGAATTGGCTGTGCTGTGCTTCTGCTGAGCACTTTCATGGAGCAGTAGAGCCTGTCCCCCTGCCCTGGGAGCAGAAAAGCAGTGGTGTCCCTCATTTCTCAGCCAGGTTTGTGTTTTCTCCCTCCCTTGCAGCCCTCGGGCCAGCCCAGCCTGCTCCTGCAGTACCGTGAGTCGGGGCTCAGCTCCAGTGGCTACGAGCTCAGCCAATACATCCGTGATGGTGCTGACCACTATGACCCTGCGCTCGCAGGGACCTGGAGCCCAGCACAAGCAGGTGAGGTGTGATGGGGCCTTGACCCCTCTGATAAGGAGGAGGACAAGGAGATAAATGGCTGGTGTTTAGAGATTTGCTGTCTCACAGCTTGGTCCTTTCCTGGAGATGGTTGTGCAAGGCATGACCAGGGGGCTGAGGGTGGGTGCATGGTCTGGTGGCCCTGCCCTGGTAGGTGCAGGAGCTTCCATGCATGCCTTCTGCTTTAGGGGACACGTCTTGCACAGTAGGGTCAGTGGAGGGTTGAAGCTGGGAGGCCAGGTTGGGACCTGGTGATGTCCTCAATAGTGGAGCTGGGTGAGGGGACTCAGACTCCTGGTGGCCTGTGTGTTGTTGCAGGAGGACCCTTGGTGTCCACCCCAGCCCCGGTGGTACCCCTCAAGTTCCCGCTGCCACACACAGCAGTGTGCTTTGGAGCTGGAGGCCAGCTGGTGCTGGTGTGTCCCCAGTGCCCTGCCGATGGGTGGCTGGCTCATGTGGAGCTGCACAGCCTGGAGGTAAGCCCCAGACCACCCTTGGTCCCCTTGCTGGAGTGGATGCTTTTCCCTGAGGGATGCAAACACTGTTAGTCACCAAAACAGCCTCCTTAGGAGCCTTCCTGTCCCCTCCTGCCATCTTTTCTCCAGCCCATGTGGACACTGGAGTCTGCATGGTGCCAGCCTGTGCCTGGGCATTGCTTTCAGCCTTCGGGCCCTGTGTCCCACTCCTTCAGCTCTGTAGCCCTTGTCATCTGTGACCTGCTCACAGTGATACCTTCTGAGAGGGACAGATGTGGTCCACATGTCTCTGAAGGATAATTCTCCAATTAGTGCTCCAATGCAGAGGCCATACCCAGGTGTTTCACAGAATCATGGAATTGCTTGGGTTGGGAAAGACCTTTAAGATCATTGAGTCCAACTGAAAACTTAACACTGCTGAGTCCACCACTAAAGCATGTCCCTCAGCACCACATCTACGTGTCTTTTAAATGAGGGAATCGCCTCCAGGGATGGTGACTCAACCACTTCCCTGGACAGCCTGTGCCAGTACTTGGCAACCTGTGCTCAGGTTGACAACCCATCAAGCATGTCAACCTGACTAGCATGTCCTAGCAGATGGTACCTACCATTGAGGAGCTGCATTCCCATGCTGCTCAGGGGACCAGTCTCCTACTCTGCTTCCCAAAGGAGGCAGATGCCATCGCAACAGGCACTTGTTTCCTGGACCTTAGCATTGGGGTCCATGTGATGGTTTAGGGTCTGTGCTCTGGGGTTACCTTAAGACAGCACAGAGAATGGGTTCACCAGTGCTGTTGGCCAAGGCACTGACTTTTAGCTAGCCCAGCTGGGGCTGGCCTCATTGCTGGAGTCCAGCTGCTGAATTTGCTCTTGTCTTTTAGGTAATCCTTCATGATACAAAAGAACTGGAGGAGCTACAGGCCTTCCCGGGGCCCTTGGCCAGGTATGCTGTACCGGTAGGTCCAGCAGCTGTGAACTGGCTCTGCTGGCATGGCTGGCCTGGGAGCACCTCTCCTTTGGGAGGAGACATGAGTTCAAGGCAGATTTTGGGGTCCCCATGGTTTTGAGACAGCTGAAAAGGCCAAGTCTAGGTTGAGATGGGGAGCCCAGCCCCTTTGCTGCCGTGTGGGTTGGTTTGGACTGTGGGAGATGGTTTTTTGAATATTCACAGGGTGTGGGTTTAGTATGGTTTGCATGTTTGATCTTATTTTGTACTCGTGTCCCAGAAAACCAATTTTTGGGAGATCTCTTTGGATGCCTCAAGCCCTGGGTCAACCTGCAGTTTAGCTTTCCTGAAGGTTTTTGTCCCCTGAAGCTGTTGAGCATGGCAGGGTCAGATTCAATATGTACCTTCATCTGGTGTGAGCCTGGGGCTGGATCATGGTGTATTGCATCAGGTTGGGTCTGTATCATACTGGTTACACCAGCATGTCTTTGAGTAACTCACAACCAAAGCAGGGAGAGAAAAGGAGTGTGCAGAAGGAGGAAAACCATTTGTTGAGTAAAAGAGCAGCCCAGAAGCTGGGTAGAAGACCTGGAAGTTACCACTTGTGCCGAAGGGGACATTGGGAATCTCCATATATGTTAGTGTGAATAAGTCAGGATCAGCATCTCCAACCCCAGTCCTGGCCCCTGGGCTGAGCTTGTCTCATCCATCCTTTCTTTCCAACTGTCTGATGATACATGGACCAGTTAGAACAAGTCCAGAGGAGGCCACGAGGACGATCCGAGGGCTGGAGCAGCTCTGCTGTGAGGACAGGCTGAGAGAGTTGGGGCTGTTCAGCCTGGAGAAGAGAAGGCTCCGGGGAGATCTTATAGCACCTCCCAGTACCTGAAGGGGCTACAAGAAAGCTGGGGAAGGACTTTTCATAAGGGCTACTAATGACAGAACAAGGGGAAATGGGTTTAAGCTGAAAGAGGGGAGGTTTAGATGAGATATTAGGAAGAAGTTCTTCACTGTGAGGGTGCTCAGACACTGGAACAGGTTGCCCAGAGAAGCTGTGGCTGCTCCTCCCTGGAAGTGTTGAAGGCCAGGCTGGATGAGGCTTTGAGCAACCTGGTCTAGTGGAAGGTGTCCCTGCTGCTGGCAGGGGGGTTGGGACTGGATGAGCTTTAAGGTCCCTTCCAGTCCAAACCATTCTATGATTCTATGATTTTCTTGGCCTGCAGCAGTTCTGCCTGCCTTGCACATAGCTTCAAAGTTTCTGCTTCTGTTTCAGACCCAAAGGGTTTATGTGGTCATGAGCATGTCTTTCTCCCTGCACTATGGCAGTTAAATAAAAGATACTGCCAGTAAAGTGCCTGCTCCTGCAGCCTCGTGTGTCCACGGCCCTAACAGCAGCACAGCAAAGCCAAATGGAGCTTCTTTGCAGATGGATGGGTGAAAATATCATCAGCAGGGCAGAGAGAAGGTTTGAGATGCACTCTGCATCCCTGAAACACAGAAATCTGCAGAGAGTCATAATAATTTTTAAAAATTAAGCCTTTTTGAGCTTGGTGTGGCCAATGTGGTATGTGGGCACTGGCACTGGGCATCTTCATCTCTCACTTTGAATTTTTGGCATCCCCATCAGAGAAGCTGAATGATGTCCTAGATGGCTTTGCCTTGGGTTTCTGTTGATGCCTTTTTTTTTTCTGCTGTAGGGAAGATCTGCACAAGGTGGATGTGATGACATTTTGCCAGCAGAAAATAGCCACAAGCTGTGATCTCTCAACACAGAGAGGCAGAGATTCATCTCTTCTCTGGAAACTCCTGGTCCTCCTCTGCCGGCAGAATGGGGTAGGTGTCCTGTGGAAGGGGATGAGCCTTTTGATCTTAGAAGTGAGACAAGTTATATGCCCCTTAGGTGCCTCTTGGTCCAGTTGCTATTTTTGAGGGGGGGATGCATATTAAAAACATCCTATTCCCATAGTGCTGCCCATCAGGTTGATACTGCCTGGATATGTGGAGCAAAACCTTTTCTGTGGTGGCTTTTCAGCCTTGTTAGCTACCAACAACCCAACGCTGTAGCAGCTGTGAAAGGGACTGATGCCACCTTCATTGAGGAGCCAACACTTACACCTAAGAGGGGACTATTCCCCTAACCCAATGAAATACACTCATTCTAGTCCGTGGCTGCTTGCTGGAAGCAGATGAAGGTCTTCAGAGTGAGTGATGTGAAGGTCTTGCTAGTTGTTTTGAATCCTTTGCCCTCCAAATCTGCATGCTGGTGGTCAAGCCTTGTCTTGGTGGGGAGATAGATGTTCTAGGATGAGGATAAGTGTAAGGGTGTCAGACTGGAAGTGCTGTCAGTCTTTGCTCATGGAGCAGCTCCTCCCCTTCCCTTTTGCAGTCCATGGTGGGCTCGGATGTGGCTGAGCTGCTGATGCAAGACTGCAGGTGCCGGGAGAAGTACAAGAGGCAAAACCCTGCGGCAAACCTGATCGGCCTGACGGATGATGAGTGGGTGTCACGTCAGCCAGGGACGCTGGACCTCATCACGGGGGAGGTTCCTCCTGTTGTGGAGACTCAGGCACAGATAGTGGAGAAGTTCACCAAGCTCCTCTACTATGGCAGGAAGAAAGTAAGTGGTGAGCGGGATCCAGAACACATCCAGTCAACAGGGTTGACTATTTTTTTTTTGGCCCCTTTGGCCTCTCCAGGCAGGTTTTAAAGGGAAGAGTGGTCAAGAGGTACCTTGTGGTCATGACATCAACCCCTGAAGTTGTGTTTGTACAACAGGATATACAGCAGTGATTTCCCACCATTGGGAACTGGGATGGGGCCCCAGGTGAAGACAAGGTGCAGAGGCTTTTACCAGCACTGCCCACAGCAGTGGCATTGAGAGCTAACAGGCAGCACAGACCTGGCAATCCAGGAAAGACAATATTGCGATGAAGGTCTCAGTTCTTTTCATTGTTCAAGGTAGAAAGATAAAGGGGCCTTTGTGAACATGGAAGAGTTTTCTGGAGGGTGTTGGTTAAAACCAGAGCAGTTATTGGTGCTCTTCTCTGAGCTGGATGAGCAGAGGGACCCCTGGCAGTGGAGGATGGCAGGGAAGCAGAGTTGGTGCAAACCCTTTTTCTTCACCTTGGCTGCAGGATGCTCTGGTCTGGGCCATGAGAAACCAGCTGTGGGGCCATGCCCTCTTCCTCTCCAGCAAGATGGACCCTCGGACCTACAGTTGGGTGCTCACTGGGTAAGTTGGAGAAGCTAAGCAAGGTATGATGCTCTGTGACTGGCTTTGCCAAGCCCGTTATCCCTTCAGGTGCCCTCAGCCCCAGCACACTGAAAAAAGAGCTTCGATTTCAGCTTAACCCTTTCAGAGGGGGAATCCATCTGGATGGGCCTGAGTCCTCCAGGCTTCCTGATAGACAGGAGAAACCAAGTTGGGACAGGAAAGCAGAAGGAAAGCCATCCCTTGGAGATGTGGGGTGGATTTGTTCTGAGTCTTTGGCTTTGCCCTTGCTGCCCTAGCAAAGGCAGCCATTGAGGTAGGAGGAGCTGAGCCATCTTCACCTTGATCCAGCCTGGTCTGAGCTGCTTGTCACACTTGTATTAATGTTTTCTGGTGGAATTAATGTACTTAGGCTGGAATCAGTTGATCCCTTCAGGGAGAGCAATCAGGAATTTTGTCTTGTGCAACATAATTCCTTTTAAGGAGATTTTATCCAGAGTTATCCTGGAGACATGCCTGCTCTGGAGGTAATGCAGATCATCGGCCTGGTGGGTTGATGATCCTTTCTGCCTTCTCCAGGAAGCCCCTCAGGACACTGCCTTCCTGGGGTATTTAGGATGTGCCCTTGGAGGTGAGTGAGGGTTTGGGGTCCTGGTACAGCAGCCCTGTCTCTGCTGTCTCCTCACAGGTTCACCAGCACTCTGGCCACCAATGACCCCCTGCAAACCCTCTTCCAGCTCATGTCGGGAAGGATCCCTCAGGCAGCACTGGTCTGTGAGCAAGAGGTGTACCTCTGTGCTTTGTCACCTGCCTGTGACACCCATCTTGTGGTCACCATCTCTGCTCACCTTCCTTCTCTCATCTCCCTCCAGTGCTGTGGGGATCCCACATGGGGAGACTGGAGGCCCCATCTGGCTGTGATGTTATCCAACAAGGTTGGAGACATGGAGCTCAACCACCGGGCCATCGTCAGCATGGGAGACACTTTGGGTGAGCTGAGGCCATCGTGAGCAGTTGGGTTCCTGCTGTCTTGTAACAGCTGGGTGGACACCTGCAACATCACCATGCCAACGTCCATGCTGGTGTGGATGGATGTCAGTGCTGAAATGGGGTGTGCACACCTGGAGCCATGGAGCTGTCAGGCTGGAACACATCCTTTAGCTGCTCCTTTGGAGGTGTCTGGAGTGACTGGGCCCAGGAGGGACATGTGTGACTGCAAGGACTGAGACATTCCCAGTGGTGGGGACCCTCAGGGGTTTCATGCTGCTGATGGCACAATGCAGAGGTGTAGCTGGAGCTGGGCCCTCCACAAACTCCTTTGGTCCTACCACTGAACTGAAACCCCTCCTTGGCCTAGAAAGCACCAATTGGGGAAAAACAGACAAAAAACTGGGAGAAGGGAGGGCTCAGGGTCCGAGTGGGCAGGGAGGAAAAGCGGGGTGGTTGGGTTTGGGTTTTCATGTGAGCCTGGGGGCCTCCAAAGCAATTCTGACCATGTGGTGACCTCTCTCAGGACTAAGTGTTTGTCTTTTTTCCTCCCATCCAGCTGGCAGGGGAGCCGTTGAAGCAGCTCATTTCTGCTACCTGATGGCAGATATTCCTTTTGGCTACTTCGGGGTGAAGGCAGATCGCATGGCTCTGCTGGGCAGCAGCCACCGGTGAGGGAGCCCAAGCAGTGCTCTTGCCATGGGGATGTGTCCCACCTTCTCCCCATCCCCAGGATCTCATTTTTATGGAAAAGCAATCCCTGTTTGTGGGGTTTTACTGCTCTTAATGTGAGCTTTGCTTTGCTCTGGGCCTCTCCAGCTGCAGGCTGGCACAGTGGTGGAGCTGTCTAGGGGCAGAGCTCTGCTCCTGCTTACTGAACCTACCCTTCTCCTCTGCAGTCAGGCATTCGCCCAGTTTGCCAGGACAGAGGTCATCCAGCGGATGGAAATCTTTGAGTACTGCCAGCATCTACAACAGCCCAAATCCTTCCTGCTCCCCTTCCAGGTAGCTGAGATCTACAAGCACCTCTGGTGCAGCAGCTCAGACCTGCCCCAAAACGTACATCCATTCCCCTGAAGCCAGGGATTCGGGCTGCTCTACAAGGCTTATCCCCTTGCTGGGCTCTGGGAGCGATGAAGGGTTCCTCCAGGGCAGGACCTTGGGCTGGTTTTGGGGCACGGTGTTTGATGGGTGCTTGCTTAGGTCTGGTTGGCTTCCTGTTCTCTGGGTGATGGGTAGGCTTTTCATATTACAAATAAGCACCTGGCTGCCTTGGGTGCTGCACTAATTGGGTGAATAAACAAAGATGGTGGGTTGGCATGCTCTCCTCATCACCTATCTGCTGGCACGGGGCTGGTCTGGCCTTGTGCCAGCACTGTGGTTTGGGGAGCAAGGCTGTGTAGCCCTATGGGGATGGGTGGGGTGTCCCCAAGTTGTAGGTGACCTCTGGGTGATGGGACTCATCACACTGGGATGATGTACCAGGGCAGAGGGGACCCATGGGCACAAGCATCTCCTTGCTCACCTGTATCTGCTCTACTTCCCTCTCCTGAGGTGTACAAGCTCCTCTACGCCTCTCGCCTGGCTGACCACGGGCTCCCAGCCCAGGCCCTGCAGTACTGCGAGCAAATTGCCACTGTGCTCCTGGGCCAGGATCCAGCCAGCCACCCTGTCCTGGCCCAGCAAGTGATGCAGGTGAGTCTCGTACCCCCTGTCACATCCCAAATTCCTGCCTGTAAAGTTTTCCTGTAGCAGGAAAGAAGGAAACACGACTGAGATTCATTGATCCCCTTGATGGGAATAAAGGTGCAACAGCATGGATCTGTAAATAGACACATTTGTTCAGCACCAGTAGCTAAGCTTAAGGGGATACAGGTGGGTATAGAGTTGGTTATTATCCACCACTTGCATGGGATTCATATGTTATGAGAAAGAAAGGAAAAGAGAGAGAGAAAGAGAGGAGAGGGACAGACAGATATCACCAGCCCTGGTTCCAATGTTGGTCCAGGCAATGGGAGGTTCATAGGTGAGTTGGGTCTGGAATCCTGGTTTGCTGGAGCTTGTGTTCCCCTTTTATTCTTGTCGTTCCTCACGGACTGCCCTGCTGCCACGCTGGCAGTTTTGTTTCAGAGCTCAGAGGGTCTTGCTTCAGGGTTTTTGCATCTTGTGTTTGAGACGTTCCTCAGAAAGGCTCAGGAGATCTCCATCCCCTGCTCCCTTATTGAGTCTTGTCTCCTGTTGTCCCCACCCTTGAGCAAAGAGTCCTTTGTTCCAGGGGATTACAAGTTAGCCATGGTGCTGGGACTACCCGTTCAGATTGCTCTTCCAGTTGGTCTCCTACACCTCTCTGCATCCTTGTCAGCATGTGATACCTGTTTAGGACCTGCTGTGGTGGGAAGCATCCTCAGGGTTCCCCATGGCTGGAGGTACTTGCCATGCTGAGCTCAGCAAACCCAACACCTCCATGGGGTCCTTAATGCTCACAGATTTAGGGTAGAAAACAAAAGAATTGTGTTGACTGCCAAGTAGGAGCAGAGTTATTTGGGAGCACAGGATGTTTTCTATTCTGGAGGGGCTTTTTGGACTTTGAAATGGCACAGACTTAAGGAGTTGAAGTGAGAGTGCTTGACATTTCCCCTCCAGCACATCAGCCCACCACTGCATTTACCTGCCTGGGGCTCTTTTGGGGTGACAATGAACAGAATCCTGTCCCAGCTGGTAGCACTGAGCCCAGATCCTCCACTTCATGAGTGGGGTGCTGGGGCAGGGAGGGGAGACACAAAGTGTCCCAGGTCCCCTGAGCAGGTTGGGCTCTCAGGAGAGGAGATCTGCCCACCCCCTGCACATCCCTGGGGCAGTGCTGGGGCTGCTCAGAGCTTTCCTCCATGGGGAAGAGGACAGAAGCTGCGGTGCTGTGAGATGAGGGGTGTGGGGTGCCTGTCTGAAGCAGGTGCTGTAGAAATAGTCCAAAACTGGGCTGGTGCAGCCTCTCTTCATCCCATCGTTGAAACCTATTTACTGTCTAATAGCCTCTCAGATCTGCTGTTCCGCTGGGGATAATGCTTCTCCTGGGAGAAAACACTTTCATCTGAAAAACTAGTGCATTGGTAGACGCTCTTGTCTTTGATGTTTTAGACTATGTTACAAATTATGATACACATTAGTGTTTGATTAAGACTTCCCCTCTTTTGAAGCTGGGGACGATATACAACCAGGTGCTGGTTCATTAATATTGGATCAAAGTGCACATTAGCTTTTGGATTAAACATTCCCCCCGTTTAGGAGTAATCATGCTTATAATTTCCTCTTTCCTGCAATTGATTTAGGAGGAACACGTGTGTGTTTGTAAAAAGATGGGATGGTGGGTCTGTTGGCAGCACAGGCTCCCGGTTGGGTGCTGGGTTACTCTGCTCTCCATGGCTGACCCATGTCCTGAGCCAGGCTCCAGCCTCATGGGTTGTGTCTTGTTGTTACTTCCTGGAGGTGGGAAGTGTGTTTTGTACTGGTTTAGACTTTATTTTTAAAAACTTTGTGAATAGAAAGAAATGGCTGATGGGGACAGGTGCTGGGAGGATGGCTGAGCTGCAAAGTCACCTCTGGAAGGGTTTTAGTGGTCCTTGATGTGACAGCCTCGTAGCAAAGCATAGAAGATAAATGAGTGTGAAGAAGCTGAGAGGGAGCTTCATAAATCCCCAAGGAGTTGGTCGATAAAAGAAAATTCAGTAGACTCACGTGGAGAGTGGTGCTTTGGGTGTCATCTCCCCTCATCCAACTTCCTTAAAACTGGACCCTTGTCTAAGCAATTTCTCCAGATTGGGCTTTAGCTCTGTAGGGAGCTTTTCATTGCACCCCAGGTTGGTGGGATGGGTCACCCTAGAAGAGCCTCTTGCTCTGTTGATGGTAGCTGGAGCTCCATGTGATGGAGATGGCTGCAGCCAGGGCAGCACAGACCCCTCTCTCGCAGGAGAAATTAAACACGCAGCAGCAATACTGCAGAGAGGGACCTGGGGGAGATAATGGAGCATGGAAAAAATACCGAGCAGCGACTGATAACAGGATGCTGTTACAAACAAAAATAAAAATCCAATGTTATAGTGTTATTCTGGGCTGTGAGAACAAGAACAGCATGTGTGAGACAAAGGGGTGATAATCCCCCCCATGCTCGGGTCTGGGGGGTCTTGGCTGGGGCACTGTGCTATGTTTGGGATGCTGTGCTCGGAGCCAGGGCCAAACTGGTGCAAGTGTAGAAGAGAAGAGCAGGGGTGATAAGAGATCGAGGGGAAAATGACCTCTGAAGAAGACCTTGGGGTTATTTTTCCAGGCAAGATATGCTGGAGGAGGATGGGGTACAGGGGATGAGTCCTCCAGCACGCAGGAGGCTGCTTTTAGGGGCTGGTGCCTGACTGTCCCCACAGCTTCTGTGGGAGCAGGAATTGAGAGGCTTCAGTTTGCAGATTTCACTTTGATATTAAGGAAAAACTCTCGAGCTCTAAGGGCATTAAGCATCAGGACAAGTCTGGGAGGCTGTGAAATCTTCTCCTTGGAGATTTGCAAGTGCAAATCCGATAAACACAAGCTGCATGGGCTGGCGTGGGCATGTGGGATTTTCTTGAGTGCTGGCAGATGGATCAGGTAACCTCAGAGGGTCCCTCCCAGCCTGGTGCTTGTTTTCTGTGTGGTTATTAGTGATGGTAATGCTTGTCACAAAGCCAGGTGAGGAGATGGCCAGCTGAGTCCTCAGCTCAAACCCTATGGGCTCCCATCCATCCTCCTGGGTCAGGTACAGGGTTGGGGCACAGCCCTGGGAGCTGGGCTGTTTCCAGGGCTCCTGGTGGGGTGTCCTGCAAACCTGCTGATGCCTTGAGCTGGCTGTCAAGTGGGATTAAAGGTGCTTGTTTACCTCAGAGGAGAAAAAGATGGTAATAGTTACTTGCCTCTCTGATGTGAAGAGCATCTTGGACATGGGTACTTTGACATCTCTGGAGATAACCCTGCTGGGAGGCTCTCTGTGGGGCATGAGACAGGTCAGTACCTCTCCAGCAATGCAGGAGAGGGAATAAATCTTGCACAAGAGGCTGGTGCTGCTCTTACACCCACATTATGAAGAAGCACAGCTCTGGTGCTGTTTTCCCCCGATCTGATGTGCCCAGCCACGTGCAATTGCTGTGAGGGTTGGTCTCTTCCCCATGGAGCTGTGTGATGAGTCCCGTTGCCCTCCTGGCTCCGCAGCTAGCCGAGCGGCTGAAGCTCTCCGACCCGCTGCTCCTGGAGATGCCAGAGCAGGACCAGACACTAGAGCCCGACTGGCTGGTAGAGCTCCGAGCCCGCTGCCGGGAGTGGGAGGTAAGGTGGAGCGGGGATGCTGGGGTTGGTCTGCAGGGAGGATTCTCCTCCTCTGCCCTGAATCCGAGGGGATGGGTATGGAGTTTTGAAGGCTGCTGTTACCTGGTGTGGTGGCTTTGCTTGGCTGGCAGCCAAACACAGCTGCTCGCTCACTGCCCCTCCTCAGGGGACAGAACTGGGGGGATAAGGGTAAGGAGATTTGTAGGCTGAAATAAGAGCAATTTCAGTAAAAAAACCCTTAAAATAATAATATCAAAATGATAATATAACATGCAAATGAGTGACACCCAGTGCCATTGCTCACCACCTGCTGACCAAGCCTGGCCTGTGCCCAGATAACGATCCCAGAGGAGCAACAATCCCGAAACCACAATCCCAGAAGAGTGAGAGCCCGAGCAAGGGAACTCCCACAAGAGCCCCTCGTTAATACAATGAACATGAAGTGGTAGGAAATGGAATAGGCTGTTGGCATATCCAAATGCCAATTTAGCTTATTAATCTAAATATTCCTCACCCCCTTAGATCTTGCACTTGCAGACTGACAAAACACAAAGTCCTTCACTTCCAGTGACAACTGAAAACATCGATATGTTATCAGTGTGCTTCTCATAACAAATCCCAGCTGAAACCAAACCCCAGCGCTGTTCTAGCTACTAAGAAGAAACCCAGAATCACAGGGGTTGGAAGGGATCTCAGGAGATCATGTCTCTCTGATCATGTCAACCAAGCTCTGTCCCAGCTAAAAACCAGGACACCTGGATGCCTTTCCCCTTGGCTGTGAGCTTGGAGATGTGGTCTCTGCTGTGGGACCTGCAGCTTCAGTGGGATCGGGGGACTGGCAGTGCCTGAGGGTGTGAGCAGTGAGGGCTTACAGAGCTTCATGTGGGCAAAATGCTCCTTGTCTTGGCTCAAGGAGGGCAGCCAGGGGCTGGTGGGTGAGTGAAGATCTCTTTCTGCAGTGAGTATATTGCAGAGGACACTGGTGTACCATCATCTTGCACATATGTGCTTTCAGGTCCTTTAACTGTGGTCTGGTCCTTGGGTTAATGCTCCTTGTTCAGGTTTCATGTCTATTTTGTTTTTGTGCCCTTTTCTTTCTCCAGTTTCCTGTCCTGCTCACTCTCAGCAGAACCATGGTGCTGCAGCCCCTTTCACTTGCTGGGACACAGCTGTGACCATGCTGGTACAGGTCTCACCTGTAACCTGGGCTCCTGCAATCCCTGGGAGAATCATAGAATAGTTTGGGTTGGAAGGGACCTTAAAGATCATCTAGTTCCAACCCCCCTGCCATCAGCAGGGACAGCCCAGACCCACCAGTCTCATGCTTTGCTTCATGTTGGCTTTGTGCTTTCCTTAATCTTTGCCCTGTGCCATCCCTTTTTTCCATGTTTTACCACATTTTTCCCTCTGTCTCCTTGTAGGTGGAAGATAACCTACCTCTGGAGGTCGCACCCACTCAGCCAGGGCTCTCATCGACAGCAGGTAAAGACAACAAAGCAGCAGGTTGCGATGGCTGCAGTGAGCTTCTCTGCACGTGGAGTTGTGGTGCCATGGGCTGGGAGGCAGCTCCCTGCTCCCCAGAGTGTTCCTCAGCAGACACTTCTCGCTCCTTACATCCCACCAGAGCTCAAAATGTTGCTCCAGCCTGGATGCATCCCTCTGGTGTGGGGCTGACAAGGATGGGCTGCAAACTGAGGGGTTGATGCTCGTGTCCTCCATACAATGTCTGAGTAATTGAGCCTAATTACTGCACCCTCGGGAGTCCCCGTGGGTGCTGTGGGAGAAGGGAGGCTGGAGATGGATGGCTGGATGAAGCACGTGTCTCTGGCCAACCCTCGAGGGAGAGAGCCCTGTTCCCAGGCAGTCCTCTGAGGATGCAAATTGGAGCTGAACTAAGGGGATTTCACACTTGCAGAGCGAAAGATTCAGGAAGGAGCTCATCCCTCTGCGTGCCAGGCTCCAGCACGCTGGCTGGTCAAGCCCTGGTGTGTCCCCTCCCCTGCTGCCTCTTTTGCCCCTTTGCTTTGCTTCTCGGTGACCCCAAGAGTCCCCTCCAGTGACAGTCCACCCAGAGGGTCAAGAGACATCAAGGTGAGGCTGTCAAGGGAAGGATGGGAGAGCTTTCCTTTCCTAGCTGGGCAGCGTGTCCATCGGGATGTCCCATCGAGGAGAAGGCAGGGGCTGGTGACCCCTTGGTGTTGCTTCACAGCCACCTCCACCCACAGGACACCCTGGCACAGCCCGCTGCTCCTCAGATCTAGCTTTCTGCTGGGGACACTGGCACCGATGGGTGGAGAGTAAAGGCTGGTGCACACAGGATAAAACATGACAAACTCCTCCAAGCTCTGTCCTCTTATCAGCTTTCCCTGCTGCTGCCAAATTCCTCATTGAAGAGCTCTTCCAGGCAGTGAAAAAAGAATCATCAATCCTGATTGCCTTCTGCTGTCAGAGCTAAGGCTATGATCATCCTTCCCTGGAAAAAAGTCGCAGGTATGATGGGATGGCTTCTCCAAGCAGCTAGGTCTGCTCCATGTGGTTCTCTGCAGCTTGCTTTCCCAATGTTTGGCCCTTTTCTTCATCGAGAAGGCCATCCACAGTCACCATCTGAGGGACTCACATGCAGAGAAAGCTGGCTTGGTGCTGAATTCATTCATCTTGGAAAGACAAAGCCTGTATCAAGGTGCCAAGCTGAGATCCATGTGGTTGCAGCAATCTCCCTCACCATCCTCACAGCCTGGGCTGTCCTCCCTGACTTTTTCCAGCTGAGTTTGCTGGGCAGACTGGAGCTGAGCATCCATCCTCCTCCCTATGGATCTCAAGTATCTCTAGGCTGTGTGGGAGCAGCTCATGAGTGCAAAGCCAACCCTGAGCAGGCTGGAGGTAAAGCAAATAATCTCCAAGAGGTGCCATAGTTTGTCCCCAGGCTCAGACCCACGGGGTCTGGCTCCTGCCTGGCCATGTCCCATGGTGATGGGAAAGAAAATTCCCAGTACCCGGAGGCTGCAGAGCTGGTACAAGCAGGACATGCAGGTGGGACCAACAGCAACATGCTGCCTACCTCGTGACTGACATCAGACAGAGCAGTGTATGTGTTAAATAAAACAAAGCCCACTTGCTCAACCTGCCTTTCAAACACAAAAAGAAGACAACCCTGAATAAATCTGCCTAAAGCAAGAAACTCATCTGTGGGTGCTCCTGTGGAGCAGGAAAAAAAATGGTGAATTTTCTTTCCTGCTTGAGGTGTGCAGCAGGCGTGGAAGAAGAGGCTGTGGAGGTCCTGGGCTCCTTTGAACTGCTGGGCACACGCTGCTCCTCCTTGGGCTCTTTGCTTCCACAGCCTTCCTCTTCCGAGTTTGTTTGCAAGCTCAGGCACGTTCCCGGGAGGTTTCCCTCCTGTCTTTCACAATCCACCATCCTTGAAGCCTCTGAAAGGTCCCCTGCCATGCCGTGCCCTACCTCCTCCCTTGCCTGGTCCCCAGGGTCCCTCCTCACCCCTCTGGCTCCTGCTGATGTATAATGGAAAAGGAGAATTCTGTGCAACAGCCGGATGAAATGATCAACACCAGAGTGAACTCCTGAGGAGCAGATGTATATATATATTATATATATATATTTTTTTATTTTGTGCAGATGGAGAGCCTGGCCATGAGCTTTCACAGAGTGAAGGCTCCCAGTATAACCAGTGGTACCAGCCCACACCACCCAAGGGACCCAGCTCCCATGAGGACGTGTCTCTCCAGTCCCTGGCACCTGCTCAGGTGGCAGCATCACCGATGCTCGGCGTTCGGCAAGAGCTGCAGCCCCCTGTGCTCAGCCCAGGGATGGCCACCCCTCCAGGAGGGGTTTCTGCTGAGTCCCCTCCACAGGTGGTGCCACCAGCAGGTAAAAGCTCCAGCCTTGTTTCTCTGCAAAAATGCCCGTCCCCAGTGAGTAGCTGTGGGATGGGGTGTCCCTTGGGGAAGTGTGATCCCCTACGGCATGTCTGTCACTTCAAACACTGCTCCCCACCAGCGCTGCCATCACCCAGCACCTTGTTTCCCTCCACCCTTGCCCAGACATGGAGCCACACTTGCCCCGGCACCATGTGTGCAAACTGTGTCCACCAGCGCTGGCTGCCCCAGACAGGTGGGTCTTCATTTTTGGAAGACCTTGCGCAAAGCAGCAAGGGAGGGCAGCCATGGGTTGGTGGTGGTGCTGCTGGATGGGAAACCAGCTTCACCTCGAGCTTAGTGCAAGGCAAGTTCTTAAGATGGACCAGTGCAGCCTCATGGCTTAGTCCATCCCTGGTCTGCAATGGTCTTCTGCTTCTCTTAGGGGCACATCTGGGCCACACAGCCTTGCTCTGGGGTGGGATGATAGAAGCACTGAAAATACCTCTGATAGATGTGGCAGGAGCTCCTCAGGGTTTGACTGTGTCTTTCCCTTTGCTCCACAGGAGAAACTGGAGAGCCCTGGGACACCCCACTGTCCCCTGGGGGGGTGCAGGCATCCCTCGCAGCAGAGCAGGTGAGTCAGGACACCAGCCCATGGGACTTGCTGGCTCATCCTTAATTTGCACGGAAACCTCCCATCATGGTGCCAGCCATCTCCTTGGGGATGGAACAGGTTGGGGTAGACCTCTCCAGCCTCCTACCTCTGGGCCCGTGGGCTGCTCACTGCACCCCACTGTGGGTCCTGTCCCTCCCCACCTGCTGTGTGAGGAACATGGGGGTCCCTGGGAATGTTATCTGGGAAGCCTGGCATGGAGGAGTCCCGGGGACGCTCTGATTGTGCTTGAGGTGGCTCCTCTGGGAACACCAAGTGGCAGATCCTGTCTCCAATGCCAGGAGGAGTTAAAGGCAAGGGCTCGGACCATCTCAGAGAGCTCCACTGTCTCCTTGGAAGGTCGGCTGTCATCTTCCTCAGAGAGTACAGCTGAAGACACGGCCGATGAGCCGGCATCAGAAGAGGTGGTGAAGCCAGGTGAAGATAAGGTGAGCATACCAGAGCTGATGTGAACCCTCGTGCTCTGAGCTTGACTGTCCCCAGTGCCCACTGTGCCTGCCTTGCCCTGGGCAAAACGGTTCCTGCTCTGGCTGGCATGGGTGGGAGGCATCTGGGTGGCTGTGGCATCCTCCCCTTCTCACCTATTTCTGTTGACTCTGATGACCTCCATTTCCCAGAGCTCTGGATTCAGGTGGTTTGGCTGGTTTCGGTCAAAGCCCACCAAGGAAACAGCTTCTAAAGCTGCGTCTGAGATGGACCCAGACTCCCCCACACCAGGACCACAGGTAGGGGATGAAAGGCTGTCCTGTCTCCAGGTGACACCTACAGTTACAGCCATGGGGACAGGTGACACACCTCCCCCTTCACCCCTATTTGTCCCTCTGTCCTGATGCAGGTGGCTGGGCCATGCTGTTGCACAGCTCTTCTTGGCCATAGCCACTCTGTGTGGTGACAGGATCAGACACGGAATCCTTTTAGCCTGGAAGTGAATCCTTGATTAATAATAATTGTAAATTTATAAAGCTGCTTTGATCCTGGAGATCTTCCAAGCACTTGACAAACTCTGTGGAGATCTCTTGCCCTCCACTGGAGCAGAAAGCAGCTGGGAGCAGCACTGCTTGGGCAGGTTCTAGGAGCTGAAGGGAAGGAAAAGCTCTTTAATTGGAGCACAGTAGAGGCGGGGGGAAGCAGCCATGGATGGGTGGTTATCCTGGTCCTGGCTGAGTCCTCAGGGTGTCACATCCCTGACTGCAGGCTGATGGTGGGCTTGGAGGCAGATGTTGGAGTGAGATCCTCCCCTGGAAGTTTCCTCCTGGTTGAGAATGACCTACAGTCCAAGAGCAGGGGATTTGGGGATATTCTTCCAACACTAGCAGGAGATGAGGAACAGAGGGGGACCCATGGACCCTGGTGGCCCCCTACCCTGTACACAGGCTTGGTGTCCAGCCTCCTGCCTAATGCTGAGCTCTCTGGGTGGTTTAGCATTGTGACAGGGATTGCTTGCCCTGAGCCTGTAGCTCCTCCTTAGCTCAGGTGCCTGTAGCTCTTGGGGTGCCTCTCCAACAGGATGGGTGCAAAGCCGTACCCCTAAAGTGTGGTGTGGTATCTGGTGCAGAGGTGTCTCAGGGTGCAAGGAGCTTCTGCTCTAAATAGGTGGATGTGCTGGGGAAGGGTCTGGAGCACAAGTGTGCTGAGTTCCCTTGTGGCTGAGGGAACTGGGGTTGTTGAGCCTGGAGAAAAGGAGGCTGAGGGGAGACCTTCTGGCTCTGTCCAAGTCCCTTGGAGGAGGGTGGAGAGAGGTGGGGGTGGGTCTGTTCAACCAAGGACCAAGGGACAGGACAAGAGGAAATGGGCTCCAGTTGTGGCCAGGGCAGTTGAGATGGGATGTGAGGAAGAATTTCTTTGCTGAAAGGGTTCTGAGGCATTGGAAGGGGTTGCCCAGGGCAGTGGTGGAGTCCCCATCCCTGGAGGGATTGAAGAGTCGTGTAGACACAGTGCTGAGGGACATGGGTTAGTTGGGGACTTGTCAGTGTTGGGTTCATGGTTGGACTCGATGAGCTTAAAGGGCTTTTCTAATCTGTGTGATTCTATATGGTTTCAGGAACAGATGTCACCATCCACACCTGCCACTCCTCTCATAGCTGGGACAAGCCCTTTGGCTCAACCTCCATCCAGAAACCCTGGTAAATGCTGTGTAGGTTCCCCTGCCCCTCTCTGTGCCAGCCTTTTAGAAGCTGTTCCTCTTAAGTTGTTTTGGGGTTTTGGGGGTTTTTTTTTGGTTGCATGCACCAGGAGGAATGCAAAGTGAAAATACCTTTCCTGTTACTCCAGTGTCCATTGAGATGAAAGGCTCATGGGATGCAGATGGTGGGGAGTCAGGAGGAGAGAAGGTGAGGAGAGGAGGGAGGTGTATTTATGTGATGGGGGGTGTGTCTGAAATTAGAGGTGACTGTTAAGTTTCTCTCCCTTCACTCCTTCCAGACCGGCTCCCATGAATCTCCCCCACCGGTGGGGACAGTCCCACTCTTCAACCCTGTCCAGGTCTCTCAGGTGAGACCATCTTTTGGTGGTATTGCTGGATAGGGCTGGGGGTGGCTTCTGGCTTTTGGGGTGATGCCAGATTGCCTGTCATCTACCATGGGCAGGGGGATTTAGGAGATATCAACCTCAAGGATTTTGATGTTTATAAGAAAATAAATTGGAGGAGGAGGGACGGAGGAGGGAAATGGGGGGTGGGGGGGTGTGTATGGCTGTATTTTGAGGTCACTGGGTCCATATTTTGGGGTACAACCCTCCCTTACACCATCTTTTTCTGCTTCCCAGTTGGCTGCTGCCTCTCGAACCAACCAACCCAAGTTGCTTTCCCAGCGTCGTTATCCCAACCTGCTGTGAGCAGAGACAGGGATGGGGTAGAAATCAACTGTTTTGTGGAAAGTTTTTAATCAAAATGGTGTTTGTGGTTATTTTTGAAGGGGGTGGCACAAAACTCTCCCACCTGTTTTGTGGGTGCCGGGGAGGTT
>NW_010294870.1:0-44494 GCF_000700745.2 Antrostomus carolinensis
AAAAAAAATGTATTTAATTCATCATTTTTCCATGGAAAAAACTACTGAAAAATAGAACCAGATTTACTTAGATAGTCAAGCTAAAATTCATCATATACCACTTTTTCAGTACCTTAGCCTAAACTTAAAAGTCTTATGCAGCCCAGTTTAAAATGAGGCGTACTTCATAACAGTACTGAGCTTTAAAAGGGCCCAATATATGTTGAAAGTCTTGAATGAAGCTTACAGTAGAAAGGTAAGGCTTTGACTGATTAGAATGAAAAGTAAAAACAAACCCCAAAAACAAAACCCCAACAGAATCCCCATGTAAAGCTGATTAATTCCAGTTACAACCTACAAAATATATCTTCTAAAGGTAACTGCAATAATTTTCTTGATTGTCCTTCTTTTAAATTCATATTTTTCCTTCTTTTTTTCATTTGCCTATACACTAAATACATTTTTATTTCTACTTTGGCCTGGGTTTTGTTGTAAGGGCTAGAATCCAAAATCTGTATCCCAGATAGGTATTTGATGTAAATTTGTATATACTTGGCCTAATCATTCTGTGTGAGTTTGAGTTTGTTGAACTCTCTTGTCACAGATATTGATTTTTGGCAAAGAACAGAAACTCTTTACTGCTTTTCACTGTTGAACACTTTGCAATGAGAACTAATCCAGATGTCAAAACATACCTGAAGTCACTAACATGCCTTTGGATAACTCATTAAAAGAATAGTTGGCACACAAGAATCTACTTCAAAGCCTTTGGAAATTATCAGAAAGGCTTTTGACTTAATTTTAATCCTCATCCAACATCAACCTAAGTCAATGGACCAACTCATGCAAGTGTTATGGGGTCAGACCTTGCAGGAGTATTTATTGTTTATTATAAACAAAGTGTAAATAGATCTACTTTTGATGTCTTACAAGGAGAAAGAAGGGAGTATAAGGATTATTTTTAAGTCTTTTGCTAGGAAGAAAAATCTAGAAGCAACAATATGTTATATTATAGAACAAAAGAAAATTAGAAACATAATTAGCTCTTGTCTAATTACAACCCAATTCCTATTAAGAAACATTTGTTTCCAATGAATAGACAAACCACTGTTTGTGAAATATTTATTTGTACTTTTTTAAAATGACAGTTGCTAGGAATAGCTGCATTAACTTTGCCTTCATCTGAATTCCTTTGTGCTTACTTGTTGCCCTATTGCTCTAGCTTCATAAGTAATTTTTGTTTAAAGTGTGAATCTACAATCAATGGCTAGATGTATACTAGTTAAGGCCAGACAACATCCCTGCTTGTAGGTCTAAAATATTACAGTGGTCTCTAGCATGGTACTGGTCTTAGCCAGCTAGTCCAATTGGGTATGAGTTAGGAGTAAACACAGATCAGAGCTGATTCCCAGTAAGTAAGTGGTATGAAAGCATCCAGTATGATCTGGAGACTGAGGGTTTAACAGCAGGGGTGCAGGCCACCTGGTGGCAGCTGGCCACTGTGGTAGAGAATGGCCCCAGGCAGATCCCATTTACTAGCACAGACACAGATAACCTGCTGTCAAGTGATATACCTCATCAGACCTGGTCCTAGGTAGGAAATGCAGGAATCATAGAATCATTTGGCTGGAAAAGACCTTTGAGATCATCCTGTCAAACTGTACCTATCCACTACTACCAGTCTTCTAAATACCTCCAGGGATGTTGACTCAACCATCTCCCTAGGCAGCCCGTTCCAGTGCCTGATAACCCTTTCAGTGAAGAAATTTTTCCTAACATTCAATCTGTACCTTCCTTGTCACAACTTGAGGCCATTTCCTCTTGTTCTATCACTAGTTACCTGGGAGAAAAGACACACACCCACTTCTCTACAACCTCCTTTCAGGTAGCTGTAGAGAGCAATAAGGTCTCCCCTCAGCCTCCTCCAGACTAAACAATGCCAGTTCCCTCAGCCGCTCTTCATAAGGCTTGTTCTCCAGACCCTTCACTAGCCTTGTTGCCCTTCTCTGGACATGCTCCAGTGCCTCGATGTCCTTCTTGTAGTGGGTGGCCCAAAACTGAACACAGTACTCGAGGTACAGCCTCACCAATGCTGAGTACAGGACTTGTATAAGAAATCATGGAGGAACCAATTGTCATGTGAAAGGCTCAGGAGGTTTGATGGAAGAGAAGAGAGAGGAGGAAGAAACTTCCTCTTGAGTCATTCATGCTTTGTTTCTGTTTATCTACCAGACATCCAC
This sequence comes from Antrostomus carolinensis, assembly GCF_000700745.2. Classification (NCBI taxonomy): domain Eukaryota; kingdom Metazoa; phylum Chordata; class Aves; order Caprimulgiformes; family Caprimulgidae; genus Antrostomus; species Antrostomus carolinensis. The sequence continues at coordinate 2,220 of NW_010294870.1, forward strand.
ACTATAACTTGCAGCAGAGCATTTGCTGTGCAAGCAGTTATTACAAGCACAAACGCATCCAGATTTGTGAATTTGAGGTTTAGATTAGATATTAGGAAGAAGTTCTTCACTGTAAGGGTGGTCAGACACTGGAACAGGTTGCCCAAGGAAGTTGTTGATGCCCCCTCCCTGGAAGTGTTTAAGACCAGGCTGGATGAGGCTTTGAGCAACCTGATCTAGTGGAAGGGGTTCCTGCTGCTGATGGCAGGGGGATTGGAACTAGATTATCTTTAAGGTCCCTTCCAATCCAAACCATTCTATGATTCTATGATTTATTAGCAAAGGAGATAATTTCCATTAGCAGGCATGCACTGAGCTCACTGTGCATCTGGAGCCTATCAGGCTTCAGGAGAAAGCTATGTCTCATTTTTAACCTGCAAGATAGTGACTGATCTTCATAGCTGAAATCTCAGGAGGACAGTTTTGTGAAAGAACAGGCTTCATATTTATTTTCACTCTCTTACTTTTTTTTTTTTTTAATTTAACAATCTTTAGATGGTATGAATACACAATATTTAATTTCCCAGGTTTTTTTCTGTAGAAAAAAAATCAGGAATGAAATTTAACAGCTACTGACAGGGATAGACTGTCAAATTGTAGGACAGAAATTGACAGATTGTGAAAGTACTGTTCACGTGTTTCAAGAAAGCAAGCTAATCTCCCATTTATACAGCAAGGTGGAATAATGTTTATATATTGGATTTTTTAACTTATTTCTCCACTAAGACTCTTAATAATAGATGAACTTTCAGGTTATGAAATATTAATTCATAAAACAAGGATTTCTAAAGACTGAAAGCTTCATTTTTTATCTTATTCTCCAGGCATATCTCAGATGTCCTTTTTACCATTTTTAAATCTGGTCCCATAATGAAAAAGTCCATCTGCTTTTTGTTTTCATACCTTCTTATGTTTGTTAAAGCATGACGATCATCCAAATTTCACATGTTTTAATTACATATTGAGGGTATAATGTTTTCTGAAGATTAAAAACATACCCTTCCAGCAGTGCTTAGGACTATGGCAGATGCATTGTTTCAAGTTCATAAAACCAGTTTGCTTGCTTCTGGCATTTAATGTTGCATCATGTGTAGAATATCATGTTCTAATTGTTGAACTTATTAAAATTATTTATGCCGAACCCAAATAACTCACCTGCCTACATAGTGGCTTTTTTCTGTTATTTTTGTGGTTTTTTCTTCTCTAGCTTTCCCTATTAACAAAGAACCTTTGAGTACAATTACACAGGATATGACCATATTCTAAGAAACAATCTGTCTTTTAAATTGATCAAGGTCATTGGTCAAAGGTATCTCAGGGAAGTGGGTATTTATGCAAAATTTTGATTGCAAAAATGAGAACAATGCATGGTAATGCAGCTAAAAATTTGGGTTAGAGTGCTCACATGAACTTGGGCTCACACTGACAAAGGGTTAATCATCACTATGGTGCCACTGCCAGCAACTGGCTTACTGAGTAGCATTATTGCTATTCACTTGAGATTTTGTGTATCTTATACACTGGACAGAAAGAGGACTGGATTGATACAGGTAATATATGAGCAAGAAACACTTGAGCCACCCCATAAACACATTCAACACTTATGTGTGTGCATTGGATTTTGTAGATACACAAGAAGTGTGTCTTAGACTTTTCAAACAATTCAGTGACATCTACAAACGTATGTAATAGTTTTATGTTTTTAAGCTTTTTACCTAGATAATGGGAGTTTGATGTGGAAAGTTTCTGACTTGAATATCTTCCATCCCAAGAAACTCTACTAACCAGTAAGTAAGAGAGAGAGCTGAAAGATTATTTATTGAAGTGGGACAACTCTGCTGAAAATCTTGCCATGTTCAAACATGAGAAATCAAAACAGAGGGGCTGAATTCAGAACTTTCTTTGTGGGGAGAGCTGAATGCTGAGATATTATTCATAAACTCTGTGTTAAAGCATCACCAGACAAAATGTGTAAAGAGTACAAATGATTGTACTGAGCATTGGATTCCCTTTCCCAGGATGTGTTGTAACCACTTGGACTCAAGAGCCTGTATTCCACACAAGCTACATATTAGTGTTATACATGCCTGTCTGGATCTCAGTCCTAACCTGAGAATATAATGTTATTAGCTTGAGTCTGCGATGCCTGGAGTTGTCTGCCAGATCCTCCTCTTTTTCCATTCCAAATGCACAAATGACACATGCGTACTTTCTGTGGTTTGGCAGCAATTTCAATCTGAATCTGAGCCAGGCACATAAGCCGTGCTTAAGACACCTCCATATGCCACTAGTTATGTGGCTCATTGCCAGCTGGACTCCAGCCACAAAGTCATTGAGTTGTCTGTGGGGAATGAAGGTGCCCTGCCTCAGTTGTGGGTGTGGTGCTCAGGTTTGGTGTCAGTTCTATAGTGTAGTCTTAGTCCCATTGTAATTAGCAAGGAAACTTCCATTGTGTCAATGAGATCAAAATTACCCATGCAACACCAAGGAGTGCTAGATAAGAATCCATTAGCTCAGCTTTTGAATTGTTGCTTTATCACTTATAATGAAGTGGCTTAAGGTTGATGGGCATAAATTAAATTTTTAGTTGTGTGATGCATTCTGTAAGGTGCTTTGAAAACACAGGATAAATTCTTCCTTTTCTTAAAACATCACAAACATTAATCTCCAGTTTTATGTACTTTATCACTGCCAATAATCTGTTGAATGAGCAAAGTAAGAAATGGGAGGAAAACAAGAAAAGGTGAAGTCGTACAAAATGTTGCTTTACCTTTCAGTGAACTGTGTTTCATCAGCTTCAGTTGTACAGCTGTCCTTGGTCCTAATTCAACGCAGAGAAGTGAAGTAATATTGCTAGATGGCTGTAAACCTCAGGGAAATCCTCTATTAAGGGAATGACGGCCCTTAAGGGAATATCAGGCTTTATTGTTCCTCTGTTTCTTTGAACACCTTGTTATTGAACTCTGAAGTAACATAAGCGTCCAGGATTGTACTCCCTAAACCAGGACTGGCTAGATAACTTAGTTATTCTTTATAGAGATGTATTATAATATTCTGTTGAATTTTCATTTCAGGAGAATTATTTTTGTACTTCAAAATTAGTCCAGTGGAAAAGGAGAAACATTTCCAAAGGCTTGAACCTCAAGGGAGAAGACAGAGAGTTAGAGTTTCAACAGTCAACACTGACAGTGCTGTCCTAGCCTATAGGAGATATAAGTTCAAAAGCCTGTCTAGACTAATTCAGAGGACAGGAAGGCAAAGTTTTCTTTCAAAAATAGTAATTCAGACAAAATATAATTTATATATCTATTTCTGTATTCCAGGCTAATTTCCCACACCTTGAAGTACAAGGACTTCAAGTGTATTCACAACAACCTCTCGAAAAATGGATCTTAGCTTTAAAATTATTTCAGCTACTTTTTTTTTTTTTTTTTAACTGCAAGTATTCTTACGTGTCAAACATTTTCCACATCTAAATAGAGGATTTGATGTTAACTTTGTACATCATTTAAATTCTTCATGCATTTCAAATCATTCAGATATTTCTTTATGGATAGTTTTATAATACAATACATAATGCATAAATGCAATTTTTTTTTTACTAGACCTGGATCAAAATCCATATTTTAGTGTTAGTGTCAAATAACAGAGATGTCCATGATTTCAATTCTCAGCTGTACAATTTGAAATCTAATGAAGTATTCATTGACCTGCTGGCCATGCTTCTTTTGATGCAGCCCAGGATACAGTTGGCCTTCTGGGCTGTGAGAACACATATTCGGCTCATTGTCCAGCTTTTCATCCACTACTACCTCCAGGTCCTTCTCCACAGGGCTGCTCTCAATCCCTTCATCCCAAAGCATGTATTTATACCAGGGGTTGCCCCAGACCAGGTGAAAGACCTTGCACTTGGCCTTGTCAGAGTTCATGAAGTTTACTTGGGCCCACTTCTTGAGCTTGTCCAGGTCCCTCTGGATGGCATCCCATCCCTCAGGCCTGTCAACCACACCACTCAGCTTGGTGTCATCAGCAAACTTGCTGAGGGTGCACTCAATCTCACTGTCTACATCATTGTTGAAGATATTGAAAAATACTCCTTCCAGTATGCCAGTATGGAACCCTGGGGGACTCCACTTGTCAACTATCTTCATCTGGACATTGAGCAGTTGACCACTATCTTCTGCCTGTGACCATCAAACCCATTCCTCATCCACTGAACAGTCCCCCATCAAATCCGTATCTCTCCAATTTAGACAGAAGGATGTTGTAGGGACAGTGTCAAAGGCCTTGCAGAAGTCCAGATAAACAATATCCTTAGCTCTTCCCTTGTCCACTGACATAATCACTCCATGACAGAAGGTCAGTCAGTTGGTCAGGCAGGACTTGCCCTTGGTTATGCCATGCTGGCTGTCTTGAATCACATCCCTATTCTTCACGTGCCTTAGCATATGTTCGAGGAGGATCTGTTCCATGATATTCCCAGGCACAGAAGTGAGGCTGACAGTTTGATAAATCCCAGGGTCTTCCTGGATACTCTAGTGTACAACCTGGTATGAGTATTTTTTTTTAAACACAGAACCAGGAAAAAACACACGCACAAAACACTTAACTATACAATTTACCTGCAAGTTTGTATGCATTATTATTTTTCTACTGTCCGTGGCTGAATTTTCTGAGATTTTTCTGTAGACATCATGTCCTATGAATAGATCTTTGACTCAGATAGAAATAAACCCAAAGCATTAGAAAGAAACAAACAGGAAACTATTTCCACCTGGGTCAACCTTACACTGCACAGTGCAGCCAGTAGTCATTTTACTTCCTTCCAGGAAAATGCATGAAGCATAAAATGGCCTGTGGGCTTAAGTTTGGAGGAAGGGGAAAAGAAAAAAAGATTGTTTTAATTTATCCCCCTTTTTTTCAGACTAAAAACAAAAACAAAGAGAAAAGAAAGTGTGCCTCAGATTGAAATTTTCAAGACATAAAGGAGATGGAAATTTCATCCAAACTGCAACTATTCTATTTTTTTTTCCCCCAAACTGCAAATGGTTCTTTGCTTTGATTCCCAGATCACCAAGGTCATCACTCTGTCCATGCATGGTCATGTATGCCCATTTGAAGGATCATTAACACATTTTTACTTATTTATTTTAGTTGAACTTGTGTCCCACCTGATTTTCTCCATATATTCTCAACAATAAACAGCTTATAACCAAAGACATCAATTTTATACTGTAAATTTGTTGTAAAATCACATTTATGTAAATACTGACTTAATATATTCAACATAAAAAGGGACTTGATATCTTGCAGACAAGGTCAGGAGCATAGGCTGTCTGGAGGGCTGCCTTCAGGTAAGAAAATCAATGAGTTAGTTAGTTTAAGGTTAGTTTAAATTTTACGCTCTTTTTAAAAGCTTATCAACTAAAGGATGAGCTCTGTTATTTATATTCCAGCCAGTGACAGGAAAGGACAGGGGCAGCATTGCCTGATGGAAATTTCAGGAACCTCAGCCCCAAAAGAAACGTGTGTGGACCTTTCTTACTCTCTGCTTTTATCATCATAGAATCATAGAATAGATTGGGTTGGAAAAGAGCTCCAAGATCATCAAGTCCAACCCCTGAAAATTTCATTTCTGTAACCCTCTTTACTGAAGAAGTGCATCATTCTGAAGCCTGTCCAGGTGAAGGATAAAAATATGTTTGCTACATTCATTGCACTCTCCATTGTTAAGGTCCTTGAGGGCATCTTAAGTCTTAACATCCCTCCACAGGACTCTGGAACTCCCCTCACCCTGCCCATAACCCAGGACCCAATTCCAGCCCCCCCAGAGCCCTCAGTCCCTGGCCCAGAGAGATCACAGGACAACATCTCTAGCCCTGCCACAGCCTTGCCCTGCCCAGTCATTGTCCATGCCAAGACAGGCCAACTGCAGAGCAGTTTCTCATCCCTGTACTTAGGGAGATGCCCAAAACCCAGGGATGTGGCTCTCCTGGCTTCATCCCTGGCCTGCCCTGCTGCTGGCTGCGCGACCCCCAGAAATCCCCGCCACCTCCTGGACCGTGGAGCTGCCAGCGCTCACAGTGCCCTGATATCATGTGCCCATGAAAAGTCCTAGTGCTGATTTAGAAATAGAAATGTCACAGTTAGAAGCTAACATTTCTGTTTTAAAAGTATCAGAACACAGGCAGTTATTGTTGGTTCTGGCAAGAAGTTTAGTTTTACAGTTTGTTTTGAATATAAAAGAGACCAGAGAGGTGCCTTCACTACTTAAACTCCTGCTTTCCCTCGTTTTTCTCGTAGATATTCCCTTATGAAGAAAGAAGTGGATGCCTCAGTATAACCACTTGTTGCTGGAACTGAAGATTTGATTTATGGTGTGGCTCGTATTTCTTTTTTTTTAATGGGAATTTTCTCCAGCTCTCTTCTAATGTTTGACTTATAAGGCAGTTTTGCCACATTTTTGTCTTGCACTACATGGCACTTCACTGTACTATTTCAGAAGCATCACAAGCAATAACCACATGCCCCGTCTGTTCTGAATGGTCATTCGCAAGTTTGAAGGGCATTCAGCAACCTGATGAAGCTAAACTTTTTGATTAGAAAATTTCAGAATGAGCATCATTGTTAAAATTATAAGATTCCACTGGGGACAGAGCCACAGGCTGGCTTTAATATTTCCGGCAATAAAACGTGCAATGAACTCATTGTCCTGGCTGCCAAACACCAATCTGAGACCCTTGACAGCATGATGATATCAAACCTCCAAATAAAAAACAATTCTCTTAGCAGACTGTAGCTTCCGGCAATGTACATAACTTGATACAGTCATTAGTTTTTATGCAGTTTTAGAGCAAACGTTTTACTAGGAACCCAATTTTCTTCTGACAGAAGAGGCTATTAGGCACCCCAAGCATGACAAGCGTCAAGAGCTCCTTCCAATGAAACATGCCATTGAGAGAAAGTGATTTGCCATCAAACCTATGCATACTTTGTTTGCTTAGTTTGAGGATTAAAAAAAAAAAAAAAAAAAGAAAAAAAAGACAAAAGATAACTATCTTAAGTTATCTCTTCTGTTCTCCTCTTCTCTTTATGGTTACTATTAGTCCTAAAATTTTGCAAAAGGGGCTTGTATAGAGGTTGCATTCAAAGGATGCTTTGATTTTTGAATAGGTAACAGCCTTGAGTTTTGCATTATGCAAGGACAGCTGGCAAAGCATGTGGGCTGTGAAATAAGCGGGAGGCTTGATAAAATCCATCCTGAAAGAGAAAACAAGGTTAGGAGCAATGAGCTGTGACTGACTAGAGCTGTGGGAGCTTGGAAACCTTCCCCTCAAATGCAAATGCTTAAGGTTACTTATGCGAATTGTCTGTTGAAAGACTATTGCGTTCTGCGACAGCATGAAATGAGGGGAAATGCAGCTCAGTTCTATCCTTTGCTGTTCTGCAGCACCCAGCATCCATTCTCAAAGAAAAGGTTCATCTTCCAAAAGTTACTTAATTTCTACTGGAGGAGCACATACTGTACTGGAACATAAAATAAGCTGTATTCTGCTTTTTTAATTTCACTATATTCTTCAAACAGATATATTTTTTTTTCTTCATATAGACAAAATAATCTATTCTCAGATACAAAAATGTCATGGATGGCTACAGAGTTCATGTTCTGGCCCTTAGGGATATTGAACTCCAACAGTGGTGCCTCAGAAGTGGCATTTTAGTACTGCACAACTTACAGGAGTTTCTCTTTGCTGTGCCAGTCCCAGAAGCCAAAATCAGATCAGATAACTATTTCTCTAAAGAAGAAGCTTCTTTCTGCAGTGTATTTAGTCATTAAAATGACACAAATGTCAAATATTTTTTTTCTGGAAGTTTTCTAGATGATGTTTTTGTTCTTCCTGTTTCTATTACTCCATTTATTGTGAACTGTTCCTCCCTGAGCTTTATGAAGTCTCTGAAACCTATCAACAATTTCTCATTCACATTTACTGAGGATGAGTAAGGAAAATAGGAGATTGTCTTAGCCATTATCTTAATGAAGAATGTTATTGAGATGTAGTGTACAAAAAATACAAAAAACCCCCAAAAAACTCAAACACAAAAAACTCCAAACCCCCAAAACTGCATTTATTAAGGATAGGATGCAAATGTAGTCAAAAGTCTCAAATCTTTAACATGTTTAAAGACTTTGTCAGCAATCTGACAGATAACAACTTTTTTTTCTCTTTCTTGTGGAGATTGTATTGATTATCTCAGCCTACTCCAGCACTATTGCTATTAGCTAGATATAACACTGTTGTCCTCATTAAAAAATTGCATTACTAACAGACAATCTAACTCCACAATTAGGTGGAATGGACAAAGATGTAACACACCTGAAATGAAAATCAACCCTGATAAATTGATGGAATGTCAGCATAAAATATCAAACAAAATTAACTTAATTAACCTTCTAGCAATAGTAAAAAGGAGGATGATTTCATGTGTTAAATAGTGCGTTACATTACTAAGCTCTGACGATGTTTGGTGAGTAATTCTACAGAAGCCAGGAGCTTCTTTGTATATTGGAGTAATTCAGGCATTTGCAATAAAGTTTATTTTGCAAGTGATTCTACAAGTTTCAAAGTTATTTCTCAAGTTGCACTGCCGCAAATAATTTATCTTTCAATAAGAAATATATGATAAATCACTGTTCATAGCAAGATTGAATTCATGGGAAAATAAAATCCTGAAGTTGTCTTTGACTTGCTTGGTATATTTCTGGAGAATGCTAAGTATACCTCCCTGCTGTATCTGCACAGATGCTGTGAAAATAGTGAAGATGAATAGACACAATATAGTCACAAATCAGGAAGTTACAATACAGATGCCAGAGATGTATGTGAGCAAACATTAAATGGCACACAGGGCCAGGACAAGGTCAAAAGCTGGAAGTACCAAAGACAGGCATATATGGGAAACTGCTGCTTTGAGCTTCTAACTCGACTAAATACTGAACTTTATTTGAGACAGGAGCTGCTGCTTCACACGGTGAGGTGTGATATGATCGGTGAGGTAATCAATTGCATTTTGTCTCAGAAAATAATATCTTCTGACTTGAAGAATAGAAGACCATCATCTGCTGAGTTTCTATCAGAATGTTTAATCTCTACTCTGCAGAAGAAAAGGCTTTACATCATAAACCTCTGAAAAGATAAAAACTTTTAAAAAGTTGTTTTAAAAGTTATTGTACTCTGCATGAATGCTTTAAGGAAACCATGTGGAAAGATACATTTTTATTAAGATGAGATTGATTAATCCCTACCAGAGAAGAATGGAATTGGTAGATAGCAATAGTATTAAAAAATAAAATAAACTGACTTTCCAAAGAAACATTTCATGGTTGAAAGACAAAGATAATTTCTAAGTATTTTTCCATTTTCTGTCCAGGAATAGTTGAAGGATTTGAACTAGGTAGATTAGACTTGATTAGATTATGTGATTTTGGAATATATAAAGGACATTTGGAAAACATATATTCGTGAAATTTGACAGGTTTTTTTGTACTTAGGATAAAGGTTTGTCTATAAGAAATCTGCCCTCAGTGTGTACAAGTTTAATTGGAAGAAAACACTTTTAAAATGTCTACAATACAGGAACGTGTATTTAAAGAAGACCTGGAATTTAATGGAATAGTTTTAGCTTAATTTCACAATATGGCAAAAGCTATTTTTTTCTCTTAAATATAGTTCCTGTTTAATTCAATAGGGTCCATGGGCACATTCACAAAAGCAAATTCTGGCAATTAGAATGATTATCTACCTGTTAATATCTCTTAGAGTACCAGACAAGTGCAGGTTAGATGTCTAACCATTATGAGTATTTTGTATATTCAGTTAGAATAAGTTTCAAAAGCGCTATTTGAAAGAAAATATCCTGCATGGTATAAAACATGAAAAATTAACAGTGTTAGAATTTTAGTTTATGGAACAGTACAACAGAATATTCACATTGTAACCTATATAATCGGTAATGTCTTCTACTTTAGTGAAATAAGTCCAAGAAAAACTAGACTTGCACTAATGTAGACACACTGCTGCATCGCTCTTGTCCCTAAAATTCACTGCAAACCACATGTTGTTGGTCTGACTGCGATCTCATGGCTACAAATTAGGTGAGAACCATATCTAGAGAAACCTGAAAAGTAGTTTTATAATTACTGTACAGGAAGTCAATATCTTCCTTCAGAGCCTGATCTATCTTTTGCTTTAAGTGTCTGAAAAAGTGTCCAAACCATTAGCTGACTTTTTTCTACCAAAAAGTTTCTTTTTAGTTTTATGATCTTGGGAGCTGAATGTTCATGTCTACAGTTGCAAAGGTCAAACCTTATATATGGGATATTGTATATTCTTCAAACTCTTCCTATTAATGAAAAAGTACCACAGATTTAAACAGTTAAATAAGCAGAAGAGATGTGCTAGTATATAATCCCAGCCTGCTGAGATACACTGATAGGTTTTTTTCTTGCATAGTCAGAGCAGCTGTTACAGAAAGAGACAGATATTCTTGAATGGGAAGGCAAAATGTATTGATGTGTTCTGCCTTAAGAACAAATATTGTTCTGTGTAAAGAATAAATATGATTATTTTTTTGACAATTCTATTAGCTACATTTTGCTAAATATACATAATGCTCCTCTTTTTCAGAAAGTTATAAAAAACCTGTAAGAAGTTTATGGTCTCTGTTAAAAAAATTGTAAACAACAACAACAAAAAACCCCAACCAACATCAAGATATCAATCTACATCTGTACAGAAAAGTTTTCAAAAGGTGTCTAGGACATAACTGATAAGTTTATTTCTCTACCACCCCAAAAAGGGACATATTTTTAACACCATCAGTATTGTGATTCCCTCACTATTTACCAAAAAAATAATAATAAAAAAGAACCTAAACAGCTGACTTTCTGAAGCCAATTAGTAAAATTGTGTATATCCCAAAGAGAGACAAGGCACACTGTTATCCCCATACATGGTGTGGGGGCATCAAGTAATGCAACCTGTATACTAATATCATGCAAGAAAGCTAGAAACCACAGCTACAGAAAAATATATGACTGGCAAATCAAATATTGGGTATGGTGGAGTGCTTTAAAAGTGATCTTGGAGTTTTTATTATTTTATCATTTGAAGACAGAAGGGAAATAACAAGGAGTCTCTTCTTGTTTTGATCTTTTTTTAGATTCCTTTCTTTCTGTCCCTTTTTCTCTCTCAATATCTTTTTGCTAAAGAGATGTTTCCAGAGTCCATGAGCTATTCATGGCATGTACAGCTTGTGCAATGAAGTTTGTATCAAGCAAAAACTCACATTCAAAATTATTGACCTTACTTATGACTCCATCTTTTTTTTGTATATGGCTCTTGTGAGTCCTTCATATTCATGTAGACTCCTTGTTCACAATGTCAGCCACCAAAGCTCAGTAGTAATGAAAACGATAGTCAGCTAGCTAGCATACATAGCTGGTGGGTGGTGTTTCAACCTTTGGCTCCGCAGAAAAGATACATACAAAAATATCCTGAATTTGCTCCAAAAAGCTTTGAACCTTTGCATAGGACTGACCTTAAAATCACAGCCCATTGTGAATTATTTGCATTCACCTGTCCCTTTGTCATGCTGGTCTGTTGATTGTCCTGCACTGTCTTAACAGTAAGGAAAGAGTCAATATTCTAGGTAGCCAGGAGCTTAATACCTTCTTTGGACAAAAGCAATTTGCTGCTCCAACAGTGAACTCTACTAACATTCCACCAATTTTACAGTTATTTTCCAGGTGATGGGAATAATTTGAAGTCTCAAACTGAGTGATTCAGATGACAAGTATTTCCTTTCTTCCACTGTCAGTTGGAGTTTTAGTTCACATAGAGGTTCCTCTTTGTGCAGTAAGAAATAATTCTTACAGTAACAGTTCAGTGAGCAGAGACAAATATTGTACATTTCAAAAGTTATACAGGTTTCCGTATTCTTTAAAGTACTTGCTTCCCTGAGAAGAAATTCTCCTAAGCAAAGAAATCATTGAAAGAAGATTCAGGATAAGCACAAAGAAATTATTTAAAGGTTACAACTTTTCTTTGAGAAGATACTGTAAAAAGAAAGAGAATATAAACTAGTGTGGAGATTATCAGTCTTGCACGGGTGACGTGAGAATGTACTTTTCTTTCCCAGTTTAAATTTAAAAATTTGCAGAAGATAAGAGAGGCCAGTGTTGCAACTCATGGCTTTTCTGGTACTTTTGAATGCATGCTGTCTAGTACAATGTCAGTTCTTCTGCTGTGGCCCAGGACCACAACAAAAAGTCTGTGCTTTTTTCTTGACTTGGTCTGCTACTTTGAGCAGATCTCTTATATGGTGCCTCTCTGTCCTTCTGCTGAAGGATGCGAACTACGTGCTTGGACAAATATTAACGATGTATAGCAGTTTCTAAACCATGCTGTAAAACTCAGAAGAATTTGCGTATTCACCCGATCACACGAGTCATAACTTAAACTGATACGGTGTTCAAACTGATATGGTACTGTGCGCTTCTTGCACTGGCTGGACTATTCCATTTTTAAGGAAAATTAGTGTATTTTGGACATCCGCGGGAATATGATGTTGTTGCTGCTTAACACAGTAACTCAGCACACCCGGTATCTTCTCCCAAGCAGTTGTCCCTGCTCTATTGAATTCCCCTGGGAGCCATGGGGAAGATGGGCCGAGGGGCTGCCATGTGTCTCAGCTGACAAGTGGTAATGTGCCAGGGGGCAACGTGCTGCACAACTGAACCAGAGTTGGGGACTCTTTCCTCCCTGAAAGGAGATGAGCCACAGCTCCTTGTCTCTGGGCAAGGCAAGGGCTGTCAGCATCTGCCAGACACAAAGCTGGGTTCTCATGGCTTTCCTGCACATGGACAGGAGGAGGGACTCTGCTGGTTCTGGGGCTTCAGCGAACCTCACAAAGTTAGACTTAGGCTATTGGTGATACATTGCAATTTGTAGTAAAATCCATGTAACCTAAGGCTGCACCCACTGACTTCCACAGGTGATTTTAAGCACCTCTTGTTTTAATCTTAGTCTATTTATTTGATCCAACAGAGGTTTTTCATAAGTTTCATTCATTTATAAGAGTTTTCTCCATCTCCTCAAAGTGACAGCTTCTATTTATACATTATTTCCAAAATAGTTCATGCATTAAATGAAAATAGTTAAGAAGAATATTACAAGAAGTAGGAATAGTAAAGAGCAAAGTTCTTTATGCTTTTCTAAATATTTAGTTAGTGACCTTCCAGGGACTCTTATTTCATCAATGAATTATTTTATCAATAACTCTTAGAAGTTTAATGATAAATCCATACTGTAGATAAATCCTGTGTAGAGAGAATAGTGCTACAGAGGGATGTAGAGTACATATTAAAACTAGTTGTCTTTGTTCACTTTGATATAAAAGAGGAAAAATACCAATCTCAGGAATGTAGTTACTTGATTTAAAAGGCAGCTATGTCATTCAGATCAAATCAGTTTAAATTGGTTGAGCCTTCTGTCTCTCTTTTAATTAAAAAATATCAGTAGACTTCATAGGCTGATGAACATTGGCAATTCACTCATTCAAGTTATTACCATTAATAGTAATATCTTCACAAATTGTTATTAAATGTGCCTGGGGATCTTGAGACCAACTGTGTAGCTAGAGGGAAGGATCCCATCCTAGCTGCACACACGTCGATCACTGGAGTTGTCCCTTCTACAGAATGTGCTTTCTGAGGAGAGGGACATTAACGCAGAAGTAGTGACAGTTGTATAGGCGTGTGTCAGTCCCGCCTTAGGAGTCTAAAGCCAAAGCTGATGCAGAGGAAAATGAAAACTTCAGAAATTTAATATTCAGATCCGGAAGAGCAGAGCACTGCTCATGTTTCTCTTCACAACAAGGGACACTTCAGATTTTGCACAACTTCATTGAAAACTGTATCTGTAACTTCAAGTTACAGAAGTAATTTTAATTAAAGTATCAGTAAAATCACAGCTAAACAAAACTTCAGATGTGGTCTATCAATTCCACATTAATACTAAGTTAAATTTTCTCAGAGACCTTTTAAACCTTTGCCTCTAGTGCTGTGCAGTTTTACAGCATTTTTTTTTTTTCCTTTTCAGAAGTGACCCTTTACATTTAAATTGAGAAATACACTTATTTTAATACATTACTCTACACTGTGACAATTCAGTGTTGAGAAAGTGATGAAAATACGATGGGACATTGGCTCTTATTAGAGAAAAACAGCAACCTCAAGGCCCGGATATGTTTTCCTGATGCACCAATTCAGAAAAGTATGTTCACTCCAGCTTAGACTTTCTGAAAGCAACTGAGGTAGGTCACATAAATGGAAAAAAAAGATGTTAGACTCTATTTCAGTTAGTTTGCTTCTTCTACTCCTTTTCCCTCTGTTTTGCCTGTCTGGCCAAGGAAGAGACAAGCTCTTCAGGGAAACAGTCATCTCTAGTGTTACAATTCCTAACTCCATAGGGTTTAATTTTTCTGTAGTACACATCTACCTCATACTTTTAAAATATTTGAGGTATGTTTTCCCCTAAGATAACTTAGATTTTTTTTTGCTGTTATGGTTCATTTCAGGAAACCAATGTAAGGTGCTCATCTGCCTCTCTGACAAAGTGCTAATGATTGTTTTCTGGTGGGAATATTAGATTTAGAAGGCAAAGGAGACTGGACACGATGAAATAATGGTTCAAATATGATTCAACTTAATTCAGTACTTACTGTCCTAATTCCATGTCATTTAAAATAAAACAAAACAAATATTTCTATTCTGCCCACTAAACTGTAGTACAATAAATTGTATGAGGGCTTCATAATAGGAAGTGATCACCATCCCATAACCATTCTTGTGGATCTTGTGCATCATAGGATGTGGTGATCTGCACACACTTACTCTGTGGACATCTAAGAACTCCACTTAAACATGAATGTGGCTTGCATTGACTTAAATGAAAAATCAACATGAAAGCAGATTGCAGGAGTAGTTTTGAGGAAGTCATAATAAAAGAAAGAGTCATCAGGCTTTGAAAATTTTCATGCCTACCCTTTCCTTTCTGAAAGAGGAGGATTCTGATGTACACCTTTCAAAAGAGATTACTAAATTACAAGAGACATTTCCCATGCCGTTAGAATATTGAGATTTTCTTGTTACTGACAATCAATATTTTGAAAACCAGCTCTTTATTATATAAATCCTTTGTGTATCTTTGCTGGTTGTTCACTACCGATTTACAAATATACCTATTTATAGTTATAAGGCAATAGGGACATGAGATACCTTTTAATTCAAATTTTCATTAAGATTTGCATTAAATAATCAATAGGAGAATCTTAAGTATTAATTCCATAACTAATTTTGTAGGCTATGCAGTCACAGGAATAGTAACTAACTTAAATAGACATAAGTGTTAAGGTCAGTAACTATTTTTATTAGCTGCAATTAAATAAATTAAGAACAATAATTTGAATAAGTAAATTAACAATGTGTGATCAAGTCCTGCTACCATTCTTCACCTGGATTGTGTCTTTTCCCTCAGGAAATCCTATCACTATGGGACCAACTACTCTACAGTTATTCGTTGTTCAGCCTTAGCCTGGATGGTAAAAATAAAGATAAATAATACTTAATCACTTTTAGTACACAAACACAGACACTTTATATTCCAATGCAGGTTTTTTAAAAAAATCACTGCTACCTTTTACTAGCAAGCCTGTGAGAGGTAATAGGTTAAATAGCAGGAAAGTTTAGGAGATGCCCTAGCTGAAGATCCATCTATCTGTTTAATTGTACAAATTTGTAAAGAGTGATTGTGGAAGAAAGAAAAGTGAGAAGAGATGAAAAGATACCACTCTGTCTTAAATACTAAAGTGTTATTGAGCTCAGGCTTTAAAAAAAAAGAAAAATAGGGTGTATTAGAGCACCTTAATTCTTTCCATCTCTGCTGTCCATGCAGTAAAAAACAGGCTCCAGTTCCCACTTGGTTACGAGGAATGGGACAAGAGCTCAGCCCCATGATCCCCTCTGATGGGAGCCAACATTTTTGTAAGTAAAATTTCTAACTAACTATTGGTTCTGAATGCTTAGATATTTGTTCTTGGTTTTCAAGGTCAAAATATTTTTTGTTTAAAATAGGGTCATTTTGTAAGTGCAGGGAACAGAATGCAGCACTGCAGAAGTTGTAATGTGTCTCTACTCCAAAGAAATATTTTCTCCTGGGAATGAAGATCAACCTAGAGATGTTTTTCACAGGTGATGCATATTTTGAAGAATGGTGCATTAATAGAAAATATTGTCTCCACATGAGCCAGCTGACACTATTACAAACACAGTGTGATTGCCAGGTATACTGCTTAAAGCCAAAAAAGATCTCACCTAAATCAAACTCTTTTCATTATTTCCACTAGTTGATAGGCTTTGTTGAAAAAGTTTATTCATACCTTGGAAAAAATAAGTTGTAGTAGAGTTCAGTAATAGCTTATAAATAAAATACTGAAGTGCCCAGGAACTATCAAAACTGAGTTGATTAAAAAAAGTTCAGTGAGCAAAAAATTGTTTCGTAAAAAAAAATTAAAACATTGTGAAATCTCTTCTTTCCATATGGTTTGACATATCCTGCATCCAGGCTTGATCAAAATGTGTCAAGAATTACTATTGTAGGCATATTATACAACTTGGCTGTTATGTGTTTAACCTTAGAAGAAGACAGGAAGACTCTCTGGGGATGAAAAGAGAACAAGAGCTTCACATTCTTTTGTGGTGCACCAATCAGAAATCATAAGCCTTCTGAGAATATTCACACACACATATCCCACTCCAAAGTTAATACTTTGAAAAGTCCAACTGTCATAAGTTACAAAACACCACGATGAGGACTGACTTGTAGTGGCTGCTTTTGAAAAATATCTGGCCCTCTGATTCTGGCCAAGGAAGCAGGAACCCATCTGTACCACTTCAGGTTCCTCACTGTGCTGAACCAGAAAGAATTATGATTTATCTTTCTACTTGCTCAGAGACCTTTGCACAACACCCCAGTGTGCGCAATAAAGATATCTTGATCTCTTGCTGCATCTTGTCTCAGGTTCTCACCAGCAAAGACAGTTAAACATACTGTGACATTTCACAGACGTGTGGTGCAGTTCTTAAACTTCTAACATGCTGTCCGCCGAAATGATGAACTTCCCACGCCTACCTCAAAATCCACTGACAAGAATTCTTTTTGAGGGATATTTGTACCACCTCCTCCATCCTGTTCTTGTCTTCAGATGTGATGGAGAAAAGGATAGACTTTTCTGCTTCATTCTGCAGTCAAACATCTACACTCACTTTCTCCAATGAGTCTGAGGCACCCTAATTAAACTTACATAAGTGTCTTCAAGATAATTTTACCAAAGGTTCACAGTCTCTCAGTTGCAATCTCTGTTGTGTCTGCAGTGCAGCACAAGTAAACTTGACATCATCTGGGTCCTGTTCAAGCTGCAGCTCTCTGGATCTGCTTAGGAGCTAGCCACATAAGTAGGTGTCAAACTTTTCAAACATGGATTGTAACCTGAAATATGCCGAGGTCCACACTGCTGCCATACCAGCTCTCTGCAGAAGTAGCTAATTTAAAACTTGCTTGGATAAAACTGCACTGCAGTTACTTCTGTGAAATTCTTGAGTTATGGCTAACCAGCTTTGGTAAGCTTTTCCTGTAACTACAATATAGGCATACTTTGACTTGACAGTATTTTGCCACTTTCTGATCCCCATAATCTATCCCAGCCTAATACTATTTTTAATCTTCAGTCATCATGCAAATGGATAGTGAAAAAAATTCATCAGTATCAGGAGTCTTGCTACTGAGAGTACAAAATGACAACCACCTTGGTTTAAAGGTTTGGTTTGTTGGGTTTTTTTGTTTTTGGTTTTGGTTTTTTACATATGACTTTGGATATAATATATATCTAATAATTACAATATAAAAATACTGTATATTTATTTGCAAACAGATTCCCATAGACTCGTGATCATCTTCAAACACTAAAGCAGTCCTGCACTCAGAGCCAAATAAGTAAAGACCATGTAATTCATGCTTTCCACTGCATTCAGCTCAGGGATACATATATATTTTTCTACACTACTTTAGATCTGCCTTATCACGAGGGGGGCGGGGGGGGAGGGGAGAGAAAGTAGCATAATCTAGTTTCAACTTTTAAACCAAGGGGCTAAATATTAACTAAATGTAAAAAGTGTGGTCTGGTACAGTGAGGACAAACATTGTAGATTCTTTGCATCTCCTGTTTCTTACTTTCCTGCTATAGTAAGGTATGTTGTCTTAACTTTAGGGCTTGCTTTAATGTGGCAAATTAAGAAGTTCTGGATACATTACATGTTGAGAAATGGATGTGTGTCTGAATAGGTGTGACAAGTGTGTAAAAAGCTTGAAGAAGGATTTGTGTACACCAATTAAATGGTCTACCTCTTCAGTTAGATTAGGCTCTTAAATTTGACCCATTGACCTTAAGTGTTGACTCCTCTGGAGAAAGCATGTCAGTAACTTATTCTGTAGATACTGCAGATCAATGTATGGAGAAAGAACTCATTTATAAATAAAGTTATATGTCAGTATTCACAGATCTGTTGCCATGCCACCAGAATTAAGGCAATATTTTATTCAACCAATGACGGTTTTAAGAAAATTTTAGTCTGTGACTGGTGCATTTGAATGAAAAGCTATTTTTAACAACTGAGACCATGGATTTTCTACTGATTTACAAATTAAAATGCTAATTACCTAAGTCTTTAAGGATATTTTATTTAATGCTAACATTTCGTAGTATGTTATCCCTAGAGAACTCTGAAAACCATTGTTAAAATTCTAGTGTTAATTTATAGAAAAATCATTGACTGTGTCTATATAATACCCACATAATACCATATATGCAAAATAGATTAAGATTAGAATAGTCAATGATGTCACCTTTTAATACTGATGTACAATTAACTCTCTTTTCTGCCTTACAGTAGCTATCCCACAGCGCTGTTCTCTCTTTTAGAGCTTCTTTATGCCTTTGACTTTTCCCATTAGTCTTCCCTCCAGCACAGTTTGCTCTGAATTGTCACTAGCAAAAGCATAGACTGGAAAAAAAAAAAAATCTGTGATAAAACCAGCTGAAAATGTCAGTCCATTTAAAAAAATAAACTGAAAACTGGTTAAGCCATTGGTCAAGCTGATTTGTAAACCACTCACAGTTTGAAAGTTGTGTGAGCAGCAACCACCAGAGAACCCTGGACCTAGCATGATTGGCTAAGAATTTGGCAGCAGTTAATTAGTTATACTTATGCCCCAACACTTAATTAGGAAACTAAAATTTATGTTCTGTGGATAGTCTAAATTTCCACTGAAACATTTTTTTTTGCATTTTTCTTTTGTTTGTTTGAGGTTTTTTTTTTCTTGTACATCTTATTCCATCCTCCTCTTTGGACAAAGCTGTTGATTTGTACTTCAATTTCTGCAACACACATTCTTTCTTTTCTGAAAATCTTTGTTATTTAAAGAAAGAAGTATCAAGGGGATATATTATCTCAGCAAGTCACTGTTTCTAAACTATTACATGTGCTACAGTACCTTCACATTTTTCAGTATATTATAAGCCATCCCATGTTTTATGCTTATTATGATAATGACTAAGGGATTATTATGTATTATGACATTTCATTTCTCTAAGAAGTGTCTAAAATATAAATATAATGATTCTGAAGGATATGCCTCTTGAGAACAACCTGTAATAGCTACAGCTGACAATATCCTGTGACGTGTCAATGGAATTTTATGCTCTACAAAACAATTATCCAAGAAACATGCAATGAAAATGCAATTTTGTGGCAGAGGCAAACTAAAATATTGTAAGCACAATGTTCACTGGCAGTATAAAACATATGTATGGCTTGCTAGCTGTCTCAGACATGAGCTGTTTATGTTGTCAGTTGTACAGGTTTTATTTCTGGGTCTTTTGTTTCCACCTGGCATTTCAATGTCTGCATAAGAGTTGAAAGTATTAGGGCAACTGCTTACCTGCTAGAAGTTTTTTAGCATTAAAAATTTTTGAAAGCAACCTTATTTCTTTTTAATAATATTCTGTAAAGTTGCTTGTTAAACATCATGTTCTTCACTATGCAGGCATACTTTTCAGTGTCTATTTAGAATATAAACTAGTGGGGTGTTACTTTACATAATTCTTACAATGTAGATTTTGAAGGTTTGAAAATTTAATCAGTTGAGAAAATGCTTATTTGGTTCCTTAGTCTGGGATTTCAACTAATTCTAATTTATCCAGAAAGGCACTAAATATATGAAAACATCTGTGCAGATATTTTTCAGCTTTTTACATCAAGTAGAATACAGGAAAAAAAAAAAAGAAAAAGAAGATAATTTATACAGAGAAAGATGACTGTAAGTGTGATGCTCTATTTTTAAGTAGTTCTCATTATTACTAAACTTACAATTTGAATATGTAACATGACCCAGCTATACCTCTGGAACATACTATAAGATAGTTTATACAAACCTGCTGTACCATTTTTATGTTAATGCAATCCTTGAAGCTTAAGGTTCTTATTAATCATTAAAAAGTGTAACTTTTCCTTGAAAGCTATCTGCAAGTGAAACGCTACTTGAATAAGGATACTGTCATTACCCATTTTATTCTTATATACAATGAAAAGGTTTACCTATTGTACTTATTTAAAAGGGAGATGGGATATTGTACTGAGTAGCAATGCTACTCTGTACTGTCTTTTGGATGCAATTGTATGAGGATAGAGGTGCTTCTTGAACTGCTAGTAAAAATTATTTACTTCAGTTTAAACACACCATTTCAGGAAAGGAAAATAAACAATAAAGGTGTAACTATATGAATATGTAGCTCTGGAGTGACAGTGAAGAATGTCACAGCAAAGGAAAATGATTGTATAATTTGAACTGCACAAATACAATTGTTTTTCTAGGACAGATTATACTCAACTTACTCTCTCTCAGCTTGGTACAATGCAGATCTTGCTGCTTTAGGGCTACATCGAGGGTTATTTTCCTGAAACAATTTTAAAGATGGATGCAGTTTTTTGTCTCATATTTCCTGCAAAAGAAAAATACATTCAGCAATACTGAAGCATACTGAATGCACATCATATAAAAACTGCAAGTTGCCAAAATAAAGTATATTCCATTTTATAATTCATAAGCTTTCACTTGGAAAACACAGATGAAACAGCTTTTTATTTTTATTTTTAAAATGAAAAATTAACTTGTTTTTAACCTTGACTCAAAATATATTCCTGCTTATTCTGAACTGACAGATCACTGTCCTTGTCTCCACTGAAAGAAAATATTCACACTACAATTCTCATGTTGTCAGTGAAGCTTTTGGGTTTTAGTACCACCACAAAAACAGCAGCTCTCATAATACACGTTCTAGCTGAAAGATGAACCAGAGTAATACATTTCCCTCAGATTCCCCTGTCATCTACTAATCATTAATTCTTCCTTCCTCCTCATTGTTCATTGCATTTTCCTAATTATACCTCTTGTTCTCCATTGCCATGCTTATCCTTGCCCTGCTCCTCTCTTGCATTTCACTGCTCAGTTACACGTGTTGCTTTGAATTTAGCAAATATGGTGAAAAGCTAAATCTGACTAGAAGTTGTGAATGCCCAGTTTAAAACTTACTGGATGTGAAAAGCCCTCAAAGAGGTTTGGATCAGGACTCTGTGAAAGAACAGTACTAAAACAGCTCCTGGGTAAATTATTATCATAGGAATCTCTAGAAGAACCTCAGCTTCCAAAATTAACTACAACTTAGCTTCAGCTCGTTACCTATAAGCAAGTCAGTGAAGAAAGTTGACCACAGAGAACATTTTCAAATTGATGCTCCTTTGACTGCTTCTAGAAGTTCACTAGACGTATTTTAATTTTTTGTTTCATGTTTATGCATTTTAAATGTTCCCAGACTGTAAGTTGTTCTTTTGCAGAATCATGAATGAATTACTATTACTAGATTACAGCTGTAGACAACCTCATGCATTTCTTCTTAACCTTAGAGAACAACTCATGAACATGCTTAATTTTCAAATGTTCAAAAAGTGAAAGTAGAAATAAAATGCCATCACTTCTTATTCTGCAGATAATCTCTGAGATACATGTCACTGGAAATGTGGAGAATACAGAAGGAATGTCTGACCTGCACCACTCTGATCACATCCTACCACTGCTGAGTTGCCACATTGCAACTCCTTGCCTTTTTGTTTTTCTATATAATTTAAGGTTTTGGTGTGATTTTTCTCTGAATTCCTGGAGGTACTACTTGTCTCTGTCTCAGCATTATTACTTCTCCTTTCAGTTTTGCCCTGCTCATTTTAACTGGCTTTGCTCTATGAAATTTCTCAAGCCTTTTTCAGCTGTTAGCTATGTCCTCCAAAGTGTGAGCCAAGGCTACCTAGCAGTGTTGTGTCACCAGCAGATGAGCTGCGGCTTGGGGAGGTGTCAGGGAACTGAGAACCACACAAGTCAGATGCTGCAGAAGACGCAGGAAACTGGAAACATAACCACAGCTTAGAAAAGCAGACATCAGGAATTGAGAAAATAAATGAAAGATATTGTTAGGGAATGGAAAGTAGTTAGAAGATTTCTCTACACGCCTTTTTCCTCAAATCATTCTTTATGATTCTATACTTCCTGAATACATTGACTGATTATAAAGATTGGTTTGCCCAGAACTTAAGCAGCCAGGTCATGCTTAGTTTCTACAACTGAATATCATTAATGATATAAGAAAAGCAGCTTGTAGTCCCCAACACAAACCTCTCAGTTCAGTTATGCAATAGGTACGGTACTTTATAGGGTCTAGTAAAATGGAAGTGAGATTTGTTTCTTTCTGGGAATCACAATACAGTAAATGAACAATACAATCAACTTGAAACTTTTTATTAAAGTATAAAAACCATAACTTTTGAAGAGAAATGGATATCTGAATTAAAGTTTTGACAATAAATATTTTAAAAATACAGTCTAGCTTAACACACTGTGATCATACAGCTGTTTCCAATGATAAAACACAACTTGAAAGTGTAATTGTGGAAACAGTAATGAGCTTTTATCAGTTTATTTTTAATCAACTTAGATTACCTACTCCAACAATGCAGAAAAAGAAATTTAATATTTCTGGCACAGTTAAGTCTAACATCCAGAATTTGCTTTATAAACTTGGATAACTTATATCATGACTAGCACTTCAATCTTTTTTTTTATTTTGGAGCACAAGCATATTTCACAAACACATAGAAGCTCTGCATGAACCATCACATCAGAAGTTCTGCAATAAGCTGTGATTTTAACATCATTTCTTCTGCTGACTCAGTCATTTCTACTAAGGTGTTTTTCTTTTTCTATGAAAAGAAAATAAACCTTACAGAGAAGAACCTAAATGGGGGGAAGATTATAATTCCACGTTTTAGCAAAAAAGTGTAGGCAGAATAAATATAATCAGTATTTTTTTTTTCTTTTATATTGGACTGATCTTCTAGATGTGCATAAGGGATAAAAGTACTTTTTTGGGACACATCACTCTGGCTCTTGCCTCCAAATGCAGCTCCCTCTTGGATAGAAGTTGCCAGCCATATTGAATAATACATATTCATTCAAAAAGCTAAGCAGATTCCTGGGAAAGTTTGTGTTAGGTCTGTTATTTTTTTTTGTTTTATCATTCTGTACATTTGCTGTGTATAGTCTGCTGTCTGCCAAATCTCATTCAGAAACTGCTGTGTTTTAGTAGTGCGTGAAATTTAATTTGTCTGTAGTTCATATTGGCCTACTGTTTTTTCAAAATTGTTGAGATTTCTTGAAGATTAAAAACAGTACATACTAGTGACAGTCTCTTTTATTCATCTGACCAGGACTCCTGAGTCTAGTTTAGCTCATTTGACTACATCTCTCTTTAAAATTGATTTCTTCTCAATTGCCTTACTAAAACTTTTCTAGCATAATCTACTGAAAATGGCATCTGACAGTCTGTGATATTTGATATCATACAACCAATTCTATCTCCTAGCTTTGTAGTCTCTTTCCATGAGGGATGAGTGTTCTCTAAACCCAACATTTAACATGTGTGGTCCTCAGGCTTATAGTTCCCCTGATTCAAACAACTACTGTTCCAGTAGTTCCAGCACTGTTCCAGTACATGGTCCATTATTTCAGTACTTAAATCATGAGGACTAAGCTTGCTAAACTTTACTAGTCCTGTGTGAGTTTAAATGTGATGGAACAGATGCAGCACTGTTGCAATCACTGGTCATGGTCACGAGGATTACTTCTGCACATTTGTGTTTCTATAAGTAATTCTTTACTGAAATGGACTTCACGACAAGGTACACAAATCTGGAAAGTCTGAAGGAGAGGGAAAGGCAATCTGTTTCAGTAATGTGAAAGTTAAAAGAACAGATCTGATTATATTCCGCAGATAACCACACAAGGGTAGTGCTTCTCTTGGTGGAGGTTTTTAATCTAACAGATGAGGCTGGATAGTGACCAAAAAGAAATCACTCATTTTGAGAAAGGAAAAACATAATTATTGGTACAACCTGCCTTGGAATGGGTGACAGCTGATACTCCTCGGAAAATGAAGGACCAAATGAAAAACTTTTAAAAAAAACAAACCTAAAAAAAATTTTTTAGTTTTAAAATAAAATTAAAAAATCTAAAGCAGGAGCTCATTTATATTACTGTTAGAAATAAATCAACGTCATTTGTAGAGTCTAGGTAGCAGTTAAAATGATGCTTACCACCCATTTTCTTTTCTTTTCTTTGAAATGTATCCACCCCTCTAAGTGAAAACAGGTCAGTTATATTCCGGGTAATGTGATACACTACTATCACCTTACACCAGATTTTGTTTATCTTTCCAAAAGATGTGCCTTAGTGCAAATACAAATTATTGAAGTTGAAGTAGTAAACCTATGGACATCTTCGGAAGTATATTGCATTGACTCAACCTGTTAGACAACTCTGGCCTGAAAACACAGGGGTTCCTGATAGGCTTTTTGTGTCTCCTCTGTGAAACTAAGAATTGTATGGCACTGAGGAGACATCTAATCCTTCAATGAACAGATTAGATATTTCATATGCTTATTATCCTCTCAATTCTATCCATCACCGATAACATTGATATATCCCTATTATTACATACATATTCACAGTTAATTTATCAAACTGAATGTATCTGTTATATCAAGTTAGAAATGCAACATCTGAGATGAGCAATGACTGACGTGAAATTTCAATATCAAACATCACACAAAAGCCTCAAATGCTCATCTACTTCGTGTATCCCAATAAATTACAGAATTTTTTTATCTTCAAACAATTTTTGCTTTATGTGTTCTAATGAATTTTGTTTTCATTTTTATTTTTCTAATTTCTGATACATATTTCATTCCCTCTAAACCACTGTTTCAAACCTGCCTCTGATGTAGTGAAAATTCCCCATTCCAAAAATGATGAAGCATTTTAATTGATTTTTGTTATCTAAGTCTTGTTTTGTGTCAAAATGATAACCCTGCTTTTGTGATTTCATTGAAACTTCATTTATCATAGTTTTGCAGTAACAGATGGGAAAGCACATGCAATTGTAATCCCTTGTGCTTGAGGTGGGACAGAGAAAATATTTTTTTGTTTTCAAATTAGAAAATGGTAAATAATGAGCATATAGAATTCTAATCTTTCTAAAACATTTAAATGCAGTTGTGTGCTGTCATAGTTGTTGGCAATTATTTTTTACTAATTGCTATTTAATGTATAAGTATTGCAACATTTATGGTATATTGTAGCATGGTTGAGAAGAAAATAAAATATCTACTTGAGTTCCTCCACCTCTCACCACCCATGGTAAAACAAATAAGCAGCAGTTTTATAGGGTTTTTTGTTGATGTAGATACTGCTTATACTAAAAATTGTAGAAACGGAATAAATTCAGGTCAGATGAATGGTGAAGATCACTAGAGTACCTTTTGTACATTAATCACACTGTAAGTTTTGCCCCTGTACCAGGGCTCAAAACACTGATTCTCAATCACAGGGAAAATTAAAATTAATAAATAAATAAATAATCAAGCAGCCATGTTTTCTTAATGCAAAATTTTTCATTTACTAGTTTATTTCATATGTCCTGCAATAGATATAGAGCATGCACAACCTCAGTCTCTCTTCTCTTCTCTCTCTTCCCTTCTCTTCTCTTCTCTTCTCTTCTCTTCTCTTCTCTTCTCTTCTCTTCTCTTCCTCTTCTCTTCTCTTCTCTTCTCTTCTCTTCTCTTCTCTTCTCTTCTCTCCTACCCTCCCCCCCCCTCCCCTACCCTACCCTACCCTACCCTACCCTACCCTACCCTACCCTACTCTATTTTAACTTTGCTTTTTAAATTCTTATTCAGATAAACTGGATGTTATCCCAGGGATCCACTTCCTCCTCAGATGTGTGTCTGTTTAGAAGTACAGAGGCAGAGAACAAATGCTTTTGCTGCTTACTAGACCTTTGCTTTAAGAAACTGTATCAAGAAGTGACTAATATTTTTGTCCATAAATGTATTCGTTCATGGGAAATAAAATCTACATTTGTAATGCCCATCTCATACATCCTTTTATAGAACTATTGAGACTTTGGATCACCTGTGTGACTACAATGCAAATGCAAAGAAGGATTAAAGAGACAACACTATGTGAGCTGAGGTCTTTGAATATTGTGTTTGTGTGGTAATCTGAGAGAAGAACCAGTTGTGAAATCTGCATACAGGGAAAGGGACTTGACTAAAGGGCAAGCAGCAGAAGAGGAGAGGTTAAAACAGTCAGGTTGCTCACTCTATGAACCACATCTGTCTTTCTTTTTTTTTTCTGGAAGAGGTCCTATTACATTCAGAGTAACATCATGCATTCCGTGTCCTTCTGTGAGAACCTGCAAATGAATAAGAAGAAAAAAAGCAAAAAAACAGAATAGTAAAACAGCATAGAAGTATTGAGTATTTGCTTTCTTTTTTTTTTTTTTTTTTAAATAAATGAGATATCATCTATATCTATTTAGTAACAAATTACTTCTTACCCATAACAAAGGCTCAGTGATAGCATGATCACAATTCATGGAACACTATATATATATATATATATATATAATCCATATATGTGTAGTAAATATAGTATTAATATTATGACATTCATGAATATAAGTGTGTGTATGTATTTTCTAGAGCTATGTATAGTTATATTATCCTTTGTATACCACAAATCATACTATTGATACTGTACTATACTGTACTATACTGTACTATACTGTACTATAGCCATGCAGTAAATTGCCACTTACAGTGAAGGGTATTACTCAAAGTGAGTAAACTTTGTATCAGTCAGAGTCTTTGTTTGAAAATGGCTGGATTTTACTTAAAGTCTTTTCCATTTTGATTTACTGTCAGGGTTGTGCATAGGAGAGCTTTCCTCCTGCCCTGCAGGAGGTCCTGCTGGCTTTGTGGCAGAGTGCAATCCCACGGCACAGGGCTCAGGGAAAGAATTTTGAGGAGCTTTCTGACAGAAAGGACAGTTTCAGTACTTGATAGACATTGTTTTCTCCTTCATCATCACCCACTTGCTTTCTGACCCGAGCTGATTCTTTACTTTTTAATAGTACCTTGCTCTGTTGTTTTTTCTTAAATTCTAGACAGATGATCTCATTGGAATTCTTTTATTTATTCTGATAGGTCTTGGAAGAAATTCAACATCCCCTTTATTTTACCTGTACTCTCTATGCCAAGATGTCCCCTGACATCCAATGCCAGCTTTTCACAAATGGACTTTGTTACCTTATTTTTCTTACTCCCTATGGTCTACAAATAAGGAAGAGCAGGTTCATAGGTGTAGCAGTAAACAAGCATCTTCTTCCCATAGTGCAGACAAACATAACTGTTGTCTGTATAACTACATATCAAAAAATGACATTCTGCCTTTCCAAGCAAATTTAATGCCAAGAAGGAAATATGCATTAGCTGACACCATGACTCAAAGGACTTTGCCCCAAGACATCTACAGACTATGACAATACAATGAGAGGTTGGAAATGTCAGCCCAGTCAAAAGACCATATTGCAAATTCACTGATGACAACAGTGTATGTAACTAGCTGGTAAGTCTTCATCCTGCCCCTATCCACTTCACAAAAAAACAGTAGAACATAACAGAGAGGATGGAAGATTCTAGAGAAAAAAAAGAAGGGGATTTCTATTCTCTATATTGTGAATGGTTTGAGCATAGAGGAGAAAATAAGAATGTGGGAAAAGGAAAAGAAAGAGTAAACCTCTAAGTCAGTTCCGCAAGACTGACCAAGCACTTTGCTCTTTGACGTTAAGAAGTGCATGATGCACTGTGCTTTACCCTCTTGTGCCCCGTCCACATACTGTACATATATGCAAACTGAATGCAAGTGTCCAATACTATCACAGGAGCTATTAATAGTAAAGTGGTTTTATTTACATAAAAAATTTGAATGCACTAATCTCTTTATCATTTAGGAAAGAGACTATTTTGAAGTGACTACTGCTTCTGGTTGATTTCTGTACTGAACCCCTCCCTCCGTTGATATTTGGTCAAGACTGAGCACATTTGAGGAAATGTGTACATCATCCTTCTGTTCTCCATAGAGAGAATTGGAACGAGCAAATTGAGTGGAGCATTCTTTCTGCTCATTTTAAGGTTTGGGGGATGCACTAGGTTTGGTTGGTTATCAGTCAGCACAAGTTGAACTTTTACTTGTATTATCAGTTCTTCACAAGGCCTTATTTTCAAGCAGGTACACAATTCCATTTGTCTTGGGCAAACAACTGCAGCATAAAAATTGGTGGAAGCTTATGCAACCCCTCTCCTGCCTCTACTCAGCCTGGGCACTTTAAGAGCTCTGCTGGTGAAGGATCCCATACTAGATTTTAATTTACAGGCACAGGGTACAGCCCATTCTACTGGGCTATGGGAACTGGGAAGCACTATCTTGATCTAGATATTATAAACATGCTGTCGATGTAAAATGAGTTATAGTTGCAGATTTACCAGGCAGGAACTGTGACCACCTTCTTCCTCTGTTAACACTAAGGCTCTTAGTGCCAGCTGCCACATCCCAGGGTGTAGCTGCACTGCCTATGCTCTGCCGGAATGCTGTCACACTTGGCTTCCACCACAAAGGATCGTTCACCCCTGCTGACGGTGTCAGCAAACACAAAGCTACCTTCCTAATGACTGTTGAAGAGAAAAAGGAAAAAGGTGATGTATTTCACAGTGAATATTATGTGTGACAAGAGGTGTAATTCAATAGGTTTCTGGTGACTGCACATCAGTGTGTCATAAAGCTAAATTCTGCTTTTAAAAAGATTGTAAAGTGACCAAAACAAACATCATCTTTTTTTTTTTTTAATAATTATTTTCTCTCTCTCTTTCCCCCCCCCCCCACTGATTGATTTTAACTGTACAGTAAAGGGAAAGAAATAATGTTTATTCTTCTAGTACTGCTAAACAGACCTACCTGGAGATAATAAAAATGTAGTCAAGATACTGCTCTGTTTTTATATCACACCATATGTCCTTTAGGAAGCTGGTAAGTTACCAACTGAGGAAAACACCCATACTCAGCCCTACCCACAATATAACAGCACTCTTAACCCGCTTGTACCACTGCCTTAGCTGTTATGACACCCTCCTCTGATTCCTCACCAGAAATGGCAATGTTACAGGTGTGGTCTGGACAACATTTCTATTACTGAAACAGTACCCACAAAACTGTAATGATTTAAAGACCATGTTGTACTACAAATATTATGTTCGGAAGTAGGTACATTCAATAACCTTAGCAGGGAAACGCTTTTTCCTTTTGTCTGTCTGATCCCTTGGGGGGCTGTCAGAGGATGGGAACAAGGTTGTACAAGTTTGTTGTTTTTTTTTTTATTTTACAGTCACCAATATCAAAGTTGTGGGAAGGAGAGAGAGGGATGATTTAATTTTCCATCAGACCAGAAGGAACATGGCATCAGCTGGTGGCTCCAGTCTCCAGCAGTAGCACTTGCTAAGGTAGCACAGTCAGACACCAAACGCTACCGCAGGAGGGAGTGATTCCCACTGATGGACAAAGACAAAAGGAAACAAGGTAGGGGAGTTTACACATAAATCTTTTAAATTAGGATAGCCCTTTTTTTCCTGGGCAGATGGCAGCCCAGGTCTCTGCAGGAAATTCTGGCAGCTCCTCTCACCCTTTTGTTTTCCTCTTCCCTTCTGCAAACATCCTTCCATTCCTGTATAGAGTACCAGGAACAGGCAGCTAGATGCCTGGGTGGATGTAACACAGAACAGCAGGGACAGATGAGGATTCATTCAAACCTTGGCCCTCACAAGGCCGCCCTGCCTCCTCTTACAGTAGAGTAGCTGGTCTGATGTTCTTCTGCCTCACACTTGAGAGAACTTGCTCCCTCATCATGCTTTGCAGAGACCTCATGTCTGTTCTCATCTTAATTAGGGATACATCTGTCTTCAAAATCCATTATCTAGACTCTGACATTTCCGAAGTAAAGTTCTCACATTTGTTTTAATAGTCCAGCCAAATTCTGCTTAAAATGGAGGGAATCCCTCCTTGGCACAGCCCGTACCAAGAAAAATCAATAGCCTAACAGGAATGGAAATGTGGACTGTGCTCGCTTTTCTTTAAGGTAAGGAAATATTGAGATCAGCTGTTCAGAGAGTGGAACATCAGCTTCAGCTACTCTGTGGATTTCACATAGAGTACTTCAATGTACTTTATCATAACAGCTGTCACCAACCAATCCATCACCAGTCAATCACTACCACTTTGTTAGAGGCCAGGCTAATTTGTTATACCATGGGCTGCGCACTGGGAGTCTTATGTAATACTGAGACTATCACACCCCTGACATTCTAAAGCCCAGGTCTGCACTGTAGCTGCTCTTCAGAAAAAAAAAATAAAAATAAACATAAAAATTAAAATCATAGAGGTATGTGTCCTTAGAAAAGGCTTTCTCACCCTACTTTGAATAAGATTTCCTTGGAATAAGATAAGAACACCTTATCCATGTTCCTTGACAGTGATCATAAAGCAGTTTTGGTTTGGTTTGGTTTGGTATTGTGTGATTTGTCTTGCACATCCATTCAGTGGATGGATTCAGTGTGAAGGGTCTGTGGCCACACAGAAGAAGCTAACGTTGTGCAGTGGGTTTGGTCAGACAGTTTCAGTGAGGTTAAGGACATGTCTTCAAGACTGGACTCGGTTTCCCATCTGTCCACCCCTAGTTGACCATTATTTGTCCAAGGACCTATCCCTAGTCCCACATCTCATTCAAATGAGGAAGTGCAGAAGGTTTTGCTGCAAAGTGTTTGTGGCTGGATCCAGGGCAAACAAAAAGTAGTCCCGGAGGTGCATAGTTCTCAGTCCAGTTCCAGGAAGGTGTCTTTCTTTGCCATTTTGAAAAGGGTATTTTCTGTCTGTACCACACAATAGTTAGGGTGTGTTAAAATATGAAATAAATTCTGAATTTCACAGCCATGTAGAAGAGTAGCTTTGATTTTCTCAAAACAGGAAAGATATAGGCAGGAAAAGGGGTATTTTCTGAGTTCAAAAAGTCTAGTAAACTGTAAAAGAAAGGAAAGGATGGAAAATCTCGAACCCTGCAGTTCAGAAAAGACCAGCAAAATAGCATAGCTCAAAGAATGAGCAGGCTTTGGAGAACTGCATTTCCAAGTGTGATGTAGATGACATCTTACTTGCATCAGCACTGCTTTTTTAGAAGAACTTGCAGAGCTACCACTGTCTTTGTTCTCATTGCTGGACTCTACATATTGCTCCAGAGCAAACACCACTCTCCTGACATACCAAAGTTAAGAGCAAACCAGACTTTCCATTAGTACCTTTATGTAAATTCTTTTGCATAAATGCTGAATAAAATATGCTTTAAAAGATTCTTGAAGACGTAGGTTCAGATGTGATACAAAAGGAGCTACATGTGTTCTTAATTACTCAATTAGTCCACCAAGAATATGGATATTCCTATACAACAGTAGGAAATATGCCTTATGATTCCTTTCCATGCTGTATGGAGTTACAAATTTACTGCTCAGGTAATCTTAGGAATTGGACCAAGATACCCTAATGATCCCACATCTCTGCTTATGTTTCTAAATATGTTTGCTTCATAGATCTGTTTTAAGAAACACATTCCAAAATGCGGGGTTATTAACAATTTCTACTTATATGTCATTTTACAATTTTCTTTTTTTGTGTGCCTCTTACTACTCAAACCAGCCCCACTTCCAAGTTGAAAAAAAACTATAGAAAACTGATATAAAAAGCATAGTTGAAATTGCTCAGGGACTTTTAACACACTAGTGCATCTTATCTGAAGAAGTGCTCACAGATTTAATGACACAGAGTCTATGATGAATGGTCACCTGAACTTCTTTCAACAGTCATTGCTTTTACGTTTCATTTATGTGTTGTCATGTGAACAGTAGTATTCTTAATCCATCTGTTCAGGTGAGGTCCTTTGAATGTTATGAACAGTAAAATAGACTTAAACTAAGGCAACTTTGACAAGACTCCCACAGCATGTTAGGCTATTGTTTGACTGTGGTTGTAATGCCTGGAAAATCTCATGTTGATTTAGCTGCTGAATTAAAAAAAAAAGTCCTCCTATGGGTAGAACTTAGGTGACCTAGAGTTTTTTGATGACATTATTAAGAGACTGACTAGAATGCAACACAAACTCTGCTGTCAGGAATGTCAAACAGCCTCCATCTAACATGCTCTAATTTAGCTTTTCAAGAGACAAGACAGAATGACAGAAAAATGGATACTATTTTCTGCACCAAGTCAATTAGCTTGAGGCAATGAGGGTAAGTCATACTAGATCCACCTTGCACCATCCAAAAGGATTTTTCCATTATATTTCACAAAGATCATCTTGAAAAGAGCTATCAGATTGTCAGCTGAAATGCCAGTTGTAGGCCCCAGATTTGATAAATAGTATTTGCCAGAGAACAGGAGATTGCTGTTTAACCTTCTATATAGTTCATCTATGAGAGGTCAATTGTCCACCAATCTTACTATTTTCAGAATAGTGAGAAACTAAAAGGATTCTTTGTGTAGAGGCTTTTTGCAATTACTGG
Organism: Antrostomus carolinensis; assembly: GCF_000700745.2. Classification (NCBI taxonomy): domain Eukaryota; kingdom Metazoa; phylum Chordata; class Aves; order Caprimulgiformes; family Caprimulgidae; genus Antrostomus; species Antrostomus carolinensis. The sequence goes on from NW_010294870.1 coordinate 35,533, forward strand.
GGAAGAGGTGAGAGACAGAAGTCACCTGGCGTGACATCGTGAGTAAGATGGCAAAAAATACTTGGACTCCTAAAACTGATGTTTCTTCCTCAACCATGAAGATCTTTCAGATCGTGTAGGAGGAAAAGGGAAGAAACACTGTGTGACACTCTTCCCCTCATTCTGTTTTCCTACAAGACATTGATAAAACTTGCATGTTCGGCTTTCAAGTCAAAACATTATTTTGAAGTTAATAGAGTATTTTGCTTAAACTACTTGCACTGAGATGAGATGCTTTAATTTTTTTCATGGAGATATATTAATTTTGGTAACATTTACATTGAACATGATTTTTGAGGTCCCTGGATTCATAAAATTCTAATAACAGCCAAAGATGGGGCTGGGAGAACAGAAGGAAAGAATAAAACCCCAAAGTTATAAATTCAAAAAAAAGCCATTTTGACACAGTTCTGTTCTGCGTGATGAAGCCTTCAAAGACTTGGGGAGAGAAGAGGAAAAAAAAATTATTTAGGACTTTCCATTCAATAAACCCAGACTAATAATTCCTAGGTTTATTGGACAAACGTACTTCTGTGATGGATCTTGCAAGATCACATAAAAAAAAAAAGTATCAGTTATGATGGCAAAGGTGGTATCTTCATTAGGTCCCTGACCTTTATTTTTCCAACTGTCATTTACCAAGAGCAGGAGTCATACAATTTTATACTTTTGTTTTGTGTGGAGGGAATAATAACAATATGTCAGACATTAGGAATTTATGTCCAACTGCTCTTTCAATAAATTCTTTATTTCTTAGATATAAATGTGAATGAACATAAATGTTGACCTTCATGCTACTGTTATTTATAGAGCTGGCTTTTCAGCATATCAGGTGTTGAGGGAATGAAATCATTCTGTCATGCTTGAACCTAACAACATTCGGGTAACTGCAGGAGAGATTTTATCTGAATTTGTTTTTTTCTTTCTTGTTTTTCCACTGAGTTCTAACCTTGGTGTTTCTATCAACACGACAGAAGAATACTTGAGTTCAAATTGTAGTTTATAAACTTCTCTGAACAAAAGTTTGGTATAGAGAGTTAGGGGTTTTTTTAAGATCTGAATTTTTAGATAATAGAACTGTATAGCATGAACCTCTGCACAAGACAGAAAACTTATTTAAAATAAAATTTTCCACAATGTCCTTTCCCAGCCAAACTTTCACATCACTAAAATTACTAAGTATAATGCAGTTTATCAGCTACACTTTAAAAATCATAGAATCATAGAAAGTATTAGGTTGGAAGGGACCTTCAAAGGTCATCTAGTCCAATCCCCCTTTCGTAAGCAGGGATATATTTACTAGTGCATGTTGCTCAGAGGCCCATCAAAATTGACCTTGAATATCTCCAGGGATGGGGCCTCCACTACCTCTCTGGGAAACCTGTTCCAATGATCCACCACCATCACATTGAAGAACTTTTCCTAATATCCAACCTAAATCTACCCTTTTCTAGTTTAAAACCATTACCCTTCTTCCTGTTGCTACCTGCCCTTGTGAACAGTTCTTCCCCATCTTTCTTATAGGCGTCTTTCAGGTACTGTAAAGCTGCTATAAGGTCCCCCCGGAGCCTTCTCTTCTCCAGTCTGAACAACCCCAACTCTCTCAGCCTATCTTCATAGGAGAGGTGTTCCAGTCCTTTCATCATTTTTTTTGGCCCTCCTCTGGACATGCTCTAACAGGTACACGTCCTTCTTGCGCTGAGGGCTCCAAAACTGGACGCAATATTCAAGGTGAGGTCTCACCAGAGCAGAGTAGAGGGGCAAAATCACCTCTCAATCTGCTGGCCCTACTTCTTTTGATGCAGCCCAGGATGTGGTTGGTCTTCTGGACTGCAGATGCACATTGGTGGTTCATGTGCAGCTTTTCATCCACTACTACCCCGAAGTCCTTTTCCTCTAGGCTACTTTCCAGCACATCATCTTCTAGCCTGTATCAATAATGAGGATTGTCCCATCCCAGGTGCAGGACCTTCCACTTGGCCTTGATGAACCTCATGAGGTTCACCTGGCCCCACTTCTCCAGCCTGTCCAGGTCCTTTTGGATGGCATCCTGTCTCTCTGGCATGTTGACTGCACCACCCATCTTGGTATTGTCAGCGAACTTGCTGAGGGTGCACTCAATCCCACTGTCAATCATTAATGAAGATATTAAACAGTACTGGTCCCAGTATGGACCCTTGAGGGACACTGCTTGTCACCATCTTCCATCTGGACATTAAGCCATTCACCACTATCATCTGGATGTGATCGTCCAGCCAATTTCTTATCCACTGAACAGTCCACCCATCAAATCCATATCTCTCCAACTTTCAGAGAAGGATGTTGTGGGGGACTATGCCAAAGGCCTTGCAGAAATCCAGATAGATGGCATCCATAACTCTTCCCTTGTCTATTGATGCGGTTACTCCATTGTAGAAAGCCACTAGGTTTGTCAGGCAGGACCTGACCCTAGTAAAGTCATGCTGGCTGTCTTGAAGCACTTGCCTGTCCTCCATGTGCTTCAGCATAGCTTCTAGTAGGATCTGTTCCATGATCTTCCCAGGCACAGACATGAAGCTGACAGGTCTGTAGTTCCCAGGGTCCTCTTTTCTACCCTTTTTAAAAATGGGTGTAATGTTTCCTTTTCTGCCAGTCACTAGGGAATTCACCTGACAGCCATGACTTTTCAAATATCATGGAGGCTTGGCAACTACATCAGCCAACTCCCTCAGGACTCTGGGATGCACTTCATCAGGTCCCACGGACTTGTGTATGTCCAGGTTCCTCAGATGGTCACAAACCTGATCTTCACTTGCAGTGGGAGGGACTTTTTCTCCCTGGTCCCCGTCTTGTGGGCCATCAACTTAAGACCTGTGAGGAGACAGGTTGCCAGTGAAGATTGTTGAGAACCTCAGCCTTCTCCTTGTCTGTCGTTACTAGATCACCAGTGTTGCTCATTGGAGGTGGACGCTTTCTTTAACCTTCCTTTGCCAGTTTACATACCTGTAGAAGCCCTTCTTGTGCTGATGCAAAAAAAGTTATTGAGAACCTCAGCCTTCTCCTTGTCGATTGTTACTAGACCACCACTGTTGCTCATCAGAGGGGGGATACACTTCTTTTAACCTTCCTTTTCCGGTTTACATACTTTTGACATAGAAACCCTTCTTGTTTTTCTTGGCATCCCTTGCCAAGTTCAGCCCCAGCTGCACCATGGTCTTCCTGACCTCGTCCCTACACAATTGGGGAGTATCCCCGTACTCTTTCCAGGATACCTGTCCCTGCTTCCACTGCCTGTGTAGTTCCATCTTGCCTTTTAGTTTGACTAGCAGGTCTCGACTCAGCCCTGCTGGTACTCAGCCATGCTGGTCTCTTGCCTTCCTTGCCTGACTTCTTATACCTGGGGATTAAGAGCTCTTGTGCTCTGTGGAAAACATCCTTAAAGATCTGCCATCTCTGTTCTGCTCCCTTGTCCTTGAGGACCATTTCCCAAGGGGTCTTATTGACTAGCTCCTTGAAGAGCTATAAGTTGGCTTTCCTGAAATTCAGGGTCCTGACAATACTTCTTATATGACTTATACGTCTTAGGACAGAGAACTGCACTAGTGCATGACCACTACAGCCCAGACCACCTCCAATCTTGATATCCCTTATGAGCTCACTTGCATTGGTGACCAACAGGTCCAATATTGCTTCCCCTAGAGTAGGGCTGTCTATTTCTTGTGTCAGAAAGTTGTCATCAAGGCACTCCAGGAGTCTCTTGGATTGCCTACAGCTTGCCACGCTACTTTTCCTATGGATGTCAGGGTGGTTGAAATCCCCCAGCAGACTAGATTGGTTACAGCTAGTAATGTAGTGACAGTAATGTAGTGATAGTACCAGTTATCATCTAAGGCTATATTATTTATGAAAATTCAAACAGAGCAAAAATCCCTCTCTGGTTTAGGCAAAGGGTTACCAGTCAGTTTCATCCATAAATCTTAACTATGAGTCTCCTCTAACCTTCATATCACATTCCCATCAGCCTAAGACATAATTAAAATTTTGTTGCATGATTTTTCAGTTTAAAGAGTCTGAAACCATATGTGGACAGTGTTGTAGCTTCAGGAACTGGAAACTGGAAACATGTTTTATATTTGCTGGAGATAATGCAAAGCTTGTTAAGATATTTGGAAAAATAGCATCAAGAGAAGGGACCCAAACTTGGTACAGTCTTGTTTCTGCTGAAAAAGGGCCTGGCACATCAAGTTCCCTGAAATATGCTCAGGCATTGTCAGGAAGAGTGATAATTGGCACAAGAGGATGCTAACAATTAAATGTTACAGTCAAAAGTTTCTCTTTCTGTTTGAAATAAGTACATTCATCCACAAAGCCATTCCTTGTGTTACTCCAGCCATTTGTCACCACGGTCCATATCACAGCTGTGCTCAAAGATTTTTCACCACAGTGGGAATCATTTGATCTCAAATAATAGAGCAGTTTTGTTGGTCTTTATTGCTCTCCCTGCTTTTTCCAATAATTTGTATCAACCCCTTCTTCTTAGTTTTCTATCAGAAACACTATCAACAGATGGTTACCCCTTCTATGTGCTGTTCCATTGTGTAATAGTTCTGTAATTTAAACAATAATAATAACTTTTCAGTGTCTAGCTTTGCAACCTTCATTATCTTGACATCATTTTCTACCATCCTTCACTGAAGAGTGTATCTTCTTGATGAGACAAAGATCTCAGCAGATATTAGCACTGCAATAGATGGCTTTTCTCATACTCTGGTTAGAAATGGGATTTTTCTCCTTCAGTGCAAATAACTCCACAGATATTCAACTGATTTTTAATTAATAAGGCCTTCCCCATCATGATGTCCTGGGTTAATGTCTATTAAAAGATGCATTAGGGATCCCCAGTCCACTTGCTTCCCATCTCTTCCTGTTCCTCCCTACAGGATGCAGATTAAAAAGAGGCTTTCTGAAATCTGCTTCTCTTTCTACAACAAAGGTAGGTCCTAAAGTCTGAAAGGAACTTGGCTGTGCTCCATGACCACCTTTACAAATTTCGAAGAGCCCCCTAAAATTGGAGAATGTAGTGTGCTTTATGTCTAGGTACAAGGAGAGTAAAGCTAACTTAAGCTAACTGGTGCGAGGCTGAAGTGAAGATTTCCATGTCAATCAGCTACTTTTAGGATTTTCTTTATATGTTGTAAGGAAGCTAGTATATTACTATTTGGTTTGGTTTTTGTTTTGGGGCTGCTTTTTGTTTAGTGTTTGTTTTGTTTAGTTTTGCTTTATTTGTTTGCCGGGTTTTGTTTGTTTATTTGTTTTGGGGGTTTGGGTGGGGGGGGGTGATGTTTGGTTGGTTGGTTGGTTGGTTGGTTTTCTCAATACAATATCTGGGACTGCATATTGCAGACTTGAGTTGATTCCAAATTGGATTAATCTTCCATCTTATCTTTTCATTCTGTCAAGCCCATGCTATAGTATACTCTTGCTAAACTGCTCAGACCTTATGTAATCTTCCCGTTGTGGTAGGTGTTTTATAATCTGAAAAGGAAATTCTGTTACATTAAAAAGTCTGGTTTAGTCACTGCAGCACAAAGGGTGTCCTTTAAAAAAGACTGCCTCCAAAATCTTTCTTGTGTTCAAGAAAGATGTAAATGGGTGTCTGAAGCATTAGCTTTCATTAAACCTTATAACCCTGGAACAAAAGCACTCAGGGGGAAGCTATTGATAAGAAGAGTAAAGGCTTTTCAGTTACAAGTACTGTGCAATGGGGACAGAAAGAGATATTCAGTAATTTTTCTAGCAAAATCTAATTTATTTGGAGACAGAAATTATATTAGAAAATAATGTGATACAGTAAAAAGGACATTCTGATTTATGCATAGCCAGCATGTGATCTAACATACCAGAAAATTGGAGGCTGGTTTCTAATATCTTGGATTATTACTCCTGTAGTGTAATAAGGAGACTACATAGGGAACAATAAATGGATTTCCATTTTATACAAAGCACTTCAGAAGGAGCGGCCTGATCTAAAGTCGACCAGAACCCAGGGACAGACAGAAGTATGCAGACAGCACTTTAGATCTTAGACTCTCCTTTTCTAAACTGACTACAAATGAAGATCATGGAGCCTAGATCCACAAGTCTCTTGATTTTTAGCTATCTTCATGAGGTGTCTAAGATTAGGTGGAGGAGTCTGGAAATTTGAACCCAGATACTTTTTCTTTTTAAATCTCATTGTTTGAAAAAAAAAAAAAAAAAGAGAAATTTAAAAAAGCCCTGTTTACCACTCAGTACAGAAAGGCTTCTGTCTTGCAGCCAAGATCTATAGTCATGTTCTTCACAAGGGCTATATACTGCAAAAGAAAGGTCCTGCCTAGTGCTAGTACCAATTGAAAAATCTCTTGATCAAGATGCCATTTGGCTTCACCAATTTATCTTTGTGTCTTCAGCCCATTATCTGTACTGAAAGCAGGTGTTCAGAAACTGCATTAGGTTTGTATGACTATGTTATCCTTGGATATTGCTCACCTCAGCTTGAGGATCACTGTAGGCATGTCCTGGTTATGAGGAATCAGACTCCAAAAGTTTCCATGTGTAGTCTTCCCATATTTAAACTCTCTGTGATAACAGAGGAATCATTGCTTTGCCTGTCCCCTCATTCCCTCATTTACATGCCATGGAAGGAACAGCCCCCAATGCCATCAGTAGCTTTGACCGTGAGGAGAATCAGACAAAGAATTTGGTGGTTTAATACACAAGGAGTTTAATGGGACAAAAATTTACGGCTTAAACCAATCTCTTCTGAATTTTATTAGAAATTATTTGTTAGAAAATCCTGGAAATGGTATTTGTCAGTCCTCAACACTGAGTCTTAAATCTGCATGTGTCAATACATAGACAGTGGCAGTAGTGAGTTAGATTATTTAGTATGTCATATGGCTCAGCTCTGCTTCTAACAGAAAATTACACTAAGTAACAACATGCAAGGATGTGGTTCACCATAGCAATGCTTCTAATTGCTCATTCTAATACACCTGAAGTCCCATTCCAATACTGTTATTATATGTCATGATAAGAGTAGTCCACCTAAGTGAAGCTACACAGGAGCATCAGTGTCTGGAAATTCAGGACCAGATAATACAACGAAACAGGTTTAATCTCAGAAGTATCCACAATATTATATTTATCAGAAGCAGAACAACAGTTGTCAGAGAGAATGAAGAGAAATTGATAACCCGAGGAACAGGGGTTTTGAATTTTTTATCACTGAAGAAACATTTTTTGCAAGATCAGCTTGGTAAAAGGGACATAATGGATGGTTTGGAGAATCCCTAGATATTTTATAAATATTGGTTCAAACATTTGATCTATTATTCCTGTACACATAGCTCATCTGAGATGAAAGGAAGAAGACAGAGAGATGTCAACACAGCTACAGATGTCTTTGCCAGCACTTTTTTTACAGAAATATTCCTGACTACAAGATGTTATTCTCCATGAGCCTTGCATCCACTGTGTCAAGTAGTTTAGGGGAAAAAAAAATTGTAGTTGAATTAGGTGCAACTACTGTTCATCTGTACCAAGGCCCACAGCTGGATGCAGGCATGATAACCTCTGTGGAGCTCATACACACATAGTCTGGTCCTTATCAGTGGTGCCTTAGGGGCTGCCTCATCTGACAATTGAAATTGTTGTGGATTCTCCACGCTTGGAGATTTTCAAAACCTGACAAGATGTTGTACTGAGCAGTCTGCTCTAGCTGACCCTGCTCTGAGCAGGATGGTTGGGCTAGGTGACCTCCAGAGGTCCCTGCCAACTTCAGCTGTTGTGTGGTTAAGTAAAGCTACAGCAGTTTTGCATATGCTGAAAGTGTCATTAGGCTGAATCATGACTTCTGTACTTAACTCAGGACATAGTGAAATGAACTGTCACTTAGGTTGGTAAGGACAGAGGTTTCTTAATTTCCCATCACTTCTGGTTCCTTCACCTTCTTTCTACACTTATTAAAATACAATGATCAGGTGTTACCTGGCTACACAGGCAGCTTGGCTAAGCCTAGGATATTCAACTTGTCGCTTAAGCATCTAAGAATTAGAGGACTGCAGGGCCCATGTTCGTAACCAAAAGAAAGAAATAACAAACTCTAGGAAGAAGTTAGTTGATATGCAGCTGCCTAAAATAGGTCATGTGACTTGGAGGTACTGGAAGCAAAAATTGAATGTTGAAATGTTTAGTGGTGTCACAGAATGACACTTTCAAGTAAAAATACCTACTTTTTTGGCAACAAAGAATAGGAAAAAAAAATTCTCAGCTAGCACTTTAATGGAATTTTTCAGAAGTCTTCTGCTCAAATTCCTTTGGAAACAAGGAAGAAACTGGCAGCTACTGAAAGCTGCTAGTCTTTAACTCTCAAAGATAATTAAAGATAAAATAATTAGTGTTCTTCTGGATAAGTAAACAAATAATATTTTAATCATAAAAATATTTTTAAATATTGATTTACCTTGTCCTTACCACTTCATTCAATAAAGAAATTTCAGAAATTAAGTACTTTGACATATAGTGTTTATGGTTAATGTGGGACTGACACTCTTTAACATCTTCGTCAACAACATAGACATTGGTATTGAGTGCACCCTCAGCAAGTTTGCTGATGACACCAAGCTGTGTGGTTTGGTCAACACACTGAAGGGAAGGGATGCCATCCAGAGGCACCTTGATAGGCTTGGGAGGTGGGCCTGTGCAAACCTCATGAAATTAAAAAAGGCCAAGTACAAGGTCCTGCATCTGGGTTGGGGCAATCCCAAACACAAATACAGGCTGGGTAGAGAATGGATTGGGAGCAGCCCTGAGGAGAAGGACTTCAGGGTACTGGGGGATGAGAAGCTCAACATGAGCTGGCAATATGCATTCGCACTCCAGAAGGCCAACTGTATCCTGGGCT